>NC_056741.1:784816792-784959292 GCF_019279795.1 Protopterus annectens
AAGACTTAAGTGAGAGCTAACAACAACAAGAGAGATAAATGATGAAAACACATTTTGGCATGTGTACAAACAAGGATATATTCATAGTTAGATTTTAAGTTAGCCAACAAGAAGGGTTATTTGTAGCCATTTGTTATGAATTTGCAATGGGTACTGCAGTGCTATTTAAACTGTTTTATTAGACTATACTGTTAATTCGGGTCCATGTTAACTCCTCAAACTCTTAAAAAAGCGAACGATTTATTGAACCCATGTAAGCGAAAGCTCACAATTTCGAATGCTTAGAACAGCGTTTTTTTTTCTTAAGGAAAAAAAAATCGCTGTTCCACAAAAAAAAAAAAAAAAAAAAAAAAAAAAATTTAAATATTACATAAAGTGGGGGGTGGGTGGGGGGGGGAGTGCTTCGCCTCCCAGACCTTCCCTACTTAACTATACCAACTCCGAGATCTCACTACAGTCACGAAAACGGCAAAGTAACAGAAGCAGCCAAGAGATTCTTTCCCAGGGAAAAAATTCGCTTATATGCCGTTTCGCTATTTTTCCTTTTCATGCTTTCAAGTTTGATCAAGACACATTCGAAAGAATGCAGCTTCGGGCATTTAATAGGAACCCGTTAATTCAGAAATTAAGCAGTTACCTTTTTTAGAGCTGTGGCCTAAAAATAGAAGTTATGTACTTAGTATAATGAAAGATTGCTGTTACTGCATTTAAATTGGTACCTAGTGCTTTCGTTGGTATTTAGCCACTGTGCTGTTCCAACCTGTTTTAATTAGATTTTGCTAGTTAGCATATTATGAGCACCTATGCTGTTACTGTATTGTGTGGAAACTAAGTGATTTTACTATGATTTTATGTTCTGCCACCATGTTGCTCAGTTCTTTTGGAATGCGTTACTAAGTAGCAACAAATAGCTGGAAAAAGTGTACTGGCAATGAATTACTCTGCATTCTGTGAAATTAAGGTGAGAATAGACTGAATTTCATATTACTGAATAGGTTGACTTTCTTATTAATTATCACTGCTTGTTCCTTAACTAATTTATTTAAGTTCTTCGTAGCTAGACTACTTAAATTGTGGTATTTCCTTGCCTCAGTCATTTCCACTTAGTTACTACACCTACTCCCTTTTCTGGCTTCATATTACCATCTCTCTCTCTCTCTCCTTACAGTCCCTTAAACCTATTCAAAGGTGCAAAAAAAAAAAAAAACTTAAGCAACTGCCTGCATACAAGAACTCTGAGAGCGGAACCTCGTACAAACAAGTAAAAGCCACTGCAAATTCTACTTTTATCAACAGACTGTGAGCAGTGTAGGTCTATTATAATCTTCTCTCTGTGATACTACTACTGATTCTTCTGTGCACACTACTGGAACCTCCTCTTTTTCCTCCCATTTACTGTAACAAATATATGCATTTTTCCAAAGCGTTGCATTTATTTTATAGTCTTTTATTTTATTCATCGTGTATACCGCATTTATTTTATATTCTTATAATGTATTCTCCTGTTTGTTGTAACAAATGTATACAGTTTCCAAAAGCTTTACATTTATTTTATATTCTACTTCCCTGATGGCTCTACTAAATCTACTTTTGAATTCACACAGATAAACGGACACCTTTACGTACTGACTTGGGCTAGCTGGTTTATTGCTTTTCTCTTCTCACAGCTTTTTCCTAGTCCTGGTCCATAGCACCCCCCCCTTTCTTGTTCTCCTAACATAATTTTAGTGCAAGTTTCCTAGCCTTGTCAGACCTGTTTTCTCACAGCTTTCTCCAAGTCTTGGCTTTTAGTCCCCCTGTTCTCTCAGTCTCCTAACATAATCTTATTGTAAGCTTCCCAGCCCTGTCATTTCTGTCTATTCCCTCCTTATAGTTTACTTATTCCTCCTCTGATCTGCGGTGCCATCTTTAAATACTAAAAACCTCTGCTGGACTGCACTCTCTTTCTGTCTGTCCCACGGGCATCCCTCAGTAGTGTGCACTTACTGCATGTCCCTTTCTAAAACCCCTGGCACAACTACATTATTTTCCTACTTCTCAGTGAACTGCAACTCCCCATTGATTCATTAATAATAAAAACAAACAGAAAGGTAACATTCAAACGAAAACAATAGGCTGCTGTATTTCTGTAGTTGCTAACCTTCTCACTGATTGTTTTCTGTTTGGCGACTGCTACTCCTCCCCTGGCCCATCTCCAACATCAATCTCACCAAACCCTCCACTCAGCCCACAAACAAAAGTCCATTCGCCTTACAACACTTAATGTACAAAGCCAAAAAAACAAAATCCCTAACCTCCATGCCTAGCTCTCCCATAACCACCCCGACATTACTGCCATTTCTGAAACCTTGCTGAAAACCTATATAAAAGATAACAAAATCCTACCACCAGGTTTCCAAATCATTTGCAACGACAGAGCCCACAAAAAAAGGAGGTGGAGTAGCAATAATCTACCCCACCTCCCATACCATAACTCCCCTACTCCATAAAATACCAACCTTTGGCAACGCTGAAATTATAATAGATTTGCTAAAATAAACAACCACAAGTCCATATTTATCGCTGCCTTCTACATTCCCCTTGGTGATATCAAAACTCTTGAAAACATCCTGTCCTGGTTCTCCTCCATTATAAAAAATGAAACCTATATACTCGGTGAAACCAACATCAACTGGAATACTATTAACTCTGAATCCCCGTTCCGCACAATCAACCTGTACAACTTCTACTAATACAATCTTCAACCAGACCAAATAAAGATGGTACCTCTGGTACCATCATTGACTGGATCCTAACAACTTACCCAAACCTGATCACCAAAACTGGAACATTACCTGATCCTCTCAGCGATCACCTACCAACCTTCGCCGACCATCTCCCATCTCCACTGCATAAACAACACTACATCCAAACCCACAGCCTCTCCTCTTTCAACTCTCTAACTTTCTCCGAATGCTTAAAGCATACTTGACTGGTCCCCTCTAAAACCCTTCCTTCAGATGATGCCATTCCCACTTTAACCACTCATTCCTAACCCTTCTCAATCAGCAAGCCCCCCCTCGAACCAAACCCATCAAAGCCAATCCCTGCCCATGGTTATCAAAAGGTACTAAACTAGCCTTGCACCAAAGGGAGAAAAAATGGAAACAATATCAAAAACATAAAAACCCTAACACCCTCTTAAAGTATAAGAGACTATGAAACTCTGCAAAAAAACTAATAATTAAAGACTGCAAAGCCCAGTACTCCAAACTCCAGTCCTTGCTCTCAACAAATCCCCAAAAAGTCTGGGACTCCATCTCATCCATGCTCCATCCTGGAAACAAAGAAAACCCCCCGCCCAGACCCCAACCTCTCCAACCTTGAAACAGCCAGCCAGTTCAACTCATTCTTCATAGACTGCATAGCTAAACTCTGTCTCCTTCCCACCCCCCTCCTCCACCATCACCCCCTCCTGCCCCAGCCACCACCCCAATTAACCTTCCTCCACTTCCTTCTGCCTCAAGCCCATCCCCACAAGCACTATAAAAAGACTTCTCAAACTCGAACCCTGTCGCAATGCACCTGACAACCTTCCACCCACCGTCCTCAAACAATCTGCAGACAGCATTGCCTATCTCATCTCTATTCTTATAAATAGATCCATACAAAAATCATACGCCCCTTCTATCTGGCGCTATGCTTACATCATCCCCCTCTACAAAGATGGGAAAATACTGGTGCCACCAACTTCAGGCCTATTGCCTTCCTCTCCCCTCTTTCTGAAATGCTAGAGAAAACAATACAAGCACAACTCATGGCACACCTAACACTAAACAATCTCCTGTCCCCTACCCAACACAGCTTCCACCCTGGCCACAGCACCATTACTGCTCTTCTTTCCTTTCTTGAAGCCATAAACTTCGAACACGATTCCGGCAAGTTCGTATCCACACTATTCCTAGATCCATCTCACACACCCTACTTATATCCCAACTCTCCACCCCTCTCCCACCACCATCGCCCGGTTTTCTAGCTACTTGTCCAGCTGCCAACAAGCTGTCCATTGGAAAACTTCAACCTCTCCCTTCCTTCCCACACCTACAGGTGTCCCACAAGGTTCTGTTCTTGGCCCTCTTCTATTCAACCTATTCATTAACAACTTTCACCAATCCATCCCAGACTCCTCTATCATCCAATATGCAGATGACTCAACAATTATCTGCTCAGCCTTCTCCCCTTCCGAGCTCCTAGCAAAAACCCAACTAGCCTTCTCCAAAACAGAAACCTGGATGCAGTCTAACCACCTGGCACTAAATGCAAATAAAACCAAACTAATGTTTTTTACCCTACCAAAAACTCCATTGACAAATCCACATTTACCTTACAGAGCCAAAACAACACCCTCTTTGAAATTGTTCCCAATACCAAGCTTCTTGGCATCATTATTGACGAAGAACTAAAATTTGACACCCACATCCACTCCACAATCAAGAAAATCCACCATAAGTTAGGTCTCCTCTACAGGCACAACCGCTTCCTAAGCCTCTCTATCCATTAAACTCTTGCATCCACCTTCCTACTCCCCTCCCTTATGTAATGTGCTCCTCTTTCTACCAATCTCCATCTTGACCTTCGGTCCAAACCCGATTCCTGCTACCACAAGATCTTCAAATTTGCACTCAGTTAAAAAAAACTCATCCCATCACTGCCACTCCCTCCTCACCCTCAACTGACTTATACTACCCAACTACCTCAGTTACCTACAACTCACCATTGCCCACAAGCTCATCTTTAAACCTGCCAACTGCCCAGCTCTCGCTACTTCCTTAAAACCTTACATTCCCAACCACTCACTCAGATCCAAAAACCAAAATCTCCTTCAGGTCCAGAAACCTGCACAACCTTCTGGCCATCTACTGCTGTCCCACTCCATAGCTATACAGTGGTACTCTCTCCCAAAACACCTACGCTACCTACCTAACCATACAGGTTTCTAATCTGAGCTATTCTCTCATCTTTTTTCCAAATGGGAATGCCCTTGCCACGCTCCAACTTAACCCTTCCCTCATTCCACCTTGCATTGACTCATCCAACTACCTTTTCTATTACTTTATGCCACCCAAAACATTCCCTTCCCTACTAAAAACTAAATTTATCTCTAATATCTATTGTTCTATACTCTCCAATCTCAAATATACTATTACCCTTTCCGTGCATATTTCCTAACCTACTAATGGCTAGTAGCTATATATTTTGAAATGTTAAACCTACAACTGAGTTTATAATCTTTTCATTTTTGTAACATTGTGACAAGCCAATTGCAAATATCATGGACCTTATCTGTAAATGTTTAATTACATGTGAAATGTAACTTGCAATTATTGTGGAGCTTTTCTTCCTGGGCCTCCACTGAAAATGGGCTCTTGGCCCAGTGGACTTCCCCGGTCATCAAACTTAAATAAATAAATAAAATTGTATTACTCCTAGTCCAGCCAATTCATTTAGTGGAATATTTACGATTAGGTGCCTGTGATTCTGCAGATTATCCCTTTACCAAACACTCAAGCTCCTTCCCTACTCCCATCATGCATCTATGCCCTACATTTCCTTAGAAAGTGATTGCTGCTTTATCTCCAAAGAGGGAACCAGTGGGGGTCTATGAGGATGGCAGTGAGAGTGAGATAGGACTGGCTTCAGAATAAATCTAGTAGATCATCAAGACAGAGGGAATGTGACAAGCTGGTAGGGGAATGGAGGGCAGGTTGTCAAAGTGGATTGGATCAGGATGATAAATGTCCAATATTATGGCAAGCAGGTAACTTCAGTATCTTACATTATCCATTTTTGCCCACTTAAAATTATGGTAGAATCGTGACAGGATACCCTTGAGAAAGGCATTCCCATAGGAGGATCTAGATCTGGACGTGACGTCCAGTTTAAAATGTTTAATGAAGGTGTGCAATATAGCCCACGTAGTTGCTGCGCAAATAATTGATTAAAGAATTTTTAAATAAGTCTGTGGAAGTTGCCATGGAAAAAGTGAAATAGGGCTTTGGTTTTGGCACAAGCTTTTGTTTTTGGATTGGTATGCAAATGTTTCAGTCTAGATTCCATCTAGACAGGGTTATTTTGGATACTTTTTGCCCCATATTAGTGGCTGCATAGGAAGCAAGCAGTTGGCTGTACTTACTGATTAGTTTTGCTTAATGCAACTAGAAGTGCAACTGACTAAATATCCAAGGTGTGCAGCAAGTACTCTCTTTTGCTGAAATAGTTGGGATGGGGGGGGGGGAGACTGGAAGGTGTAGAATGTGGCTCAGAGAAAACCTTGGCCATAAAGGACAAATTTGTTCAGAATGATGTCCTTCTTTGTGAAGGATCAAATATGGAGGAGATGGTGTGGAACTCTGAAATCCTAGCAAGGAGTGACAGATACCAGAAACAAGGTCATCCAAGAAATTTTTATGTCCGCAAAAGACAATGGCTAGATTGGAGTAATGGGTTAAAATCTCCAACACAGTGTTTAGGTCCCACAGATGACTGGGGTGTTTAATATCGGGGATGGAGGAGAAAGGTGCCTTTAAGGAATGTTTGCAACCGAGCTGCCAGAAGAGGAAGAAATGTTGGAAAAGTTGGGGATGGTGATCATCTTGATCTTTAATGGGAGAATCTGAGACAAGTGAAAGTGTAAAAACCAAGGTAACTTGAGTGGAGAATGGGTCCATGCCCTGATAAGAAACCCAGACAGAAAATGTTTTCCATTTTCTCTTTGAGTTTGCATGTGGATTTTTTCTGTGAAGGCAGAGAGAATTTGGGTTACTCTGTTGGAACAGACTGGGTTCCATGGCCATCACTGGGAATGGAGAAACTGTGCAGCTATTTTCAGGAACTGAATGTCCAGGTGAGGCTTACCTGATAGGTGTGAAGGAGATCCAGGTATGGATTCAGAAGCCAGAGCTGCTACTGAAGAGGAAGCCATAGCAAGGGGAACTAAAACTACCTTGACCAAAAGCATTGCTATGAGAATTACTGAGTCCATTCGGAGAGAGAGAGAGACTTTCTGATGGAACTTCACCATTAAGGGAAAGAGGAGGAATGGCATAGCAAAATCTAAGTGGCCACTGACGGGCCAGAGCACTCCTGTATGATTCTCTCAATGGGGGGATGACGATGAAGTAGCTGCCAGCAAGGCTGGCCCCTGAAGTGAAATATAAGCAGGGCCCCTGATGGGTTCAGGGACCGTTCGTGAGGCACTAGAATCAATGTGCTGAGCCTGTGTTCAAGAAACTCTGTCCATCTCCGCATGTGCAATGCTACAAGAAAGAACGGTAAAGACACTGCCCACTGCCACAATCTGACAGCCTCACAGTATAGTGGCAGAGACTTTGCTTCCTCCTCATCTTGTTGACATACAAGACCCCTGATATAGTCAAGAGTGTAAAGAAATTGCATTCGGTGGAAGAAAATCCCGGGAAATCCTGCACGGACATCTCCAGAACATTTATGTGAAGATTGCCCCTTAGATCGATCCACTTATCTCAAACCATTCTCCAGTCAAAATGTGGATATAGGAGGCATCAATTGTCACTGTGGCTTTTGTAAGGGATGAAGTAAAAGGTTTATTTCGTGGGGTTATGAAGAATCTATTCAACATATGGAATGTTTTTTGTAACTGGGAGAAACTAATGCGAGTATAGTAGAGTCCATTGGCTGAGACCACTGCACACAGAATACACTGTAGAACTCTCATGTGAAATCTTGTGTGATTTACAAGTAGTATAGAAGCCACTATAAGACCAAAGACTCTGGTAGGTCAGACTGGTTATAACTGCGGTTCTAAGTGACAAAAGTCTTTCTTCTGATAGTTTGATATCGCATGACCTTGTATCCAGATGTCTTCCTATGAAGACCAAGGTTTGCCAAGGCTGTAGCGCATATTTTTCGGTTTTCACTAAGATGCCAAAGAACCGACATAAGTGAAGTAAAGTCAATCACTGGCAAACAGAATAGACTCTCCTGCTGGATCATCTAGGAGCCAATTACCTAAATATGCAGATTCTCCCTTTAGTTACAGGTGAGCTGCTACCACCACCTTACATTTGATGAACACCTGTGGGCCTCTGGCGAGACCAAAGAGCAAGGCTTGGAATGGAAAATGACTGGCTCCCAGCTGGAAGCACATTTACCTTCTAGACTTCTTGGCAATGCTTATGTGAAGATAAGTGTCATGAAGGTCTAAGGAGCACACCCAGTTTTTCTGCTATAGGCAGGGAAGGATGGCTTGCACTGTGACCACCTGGAACTCTCTTCTTTACATAATGAGGTAGGCTACATTGGTCTAAAATGGGCCCAATGTCCTTTGACATATTTGGAGATAGAATCGAGAGTAGAGTCCGGTGGGACTTCCTGAATAGCTCTTTTTTTGCAGGTATCAATCTGCCAGTTTTTCTTTCCAAATTTCCAGAATAAAGGAGAGTGTAAATTGCACTTGCTTGATGTTCACAGCCAGCTGCGTTTCTATTTGCATAGAACCAAATCCTTTCTTAAGTTTGATCAACTTTTTATTTCCTTTTCTAAACCCTTCTTGGGAAAACCTCTCTCTAAAGTTACTATTGCTCGATGGATTTCTGAATGCATTTCGTTGGCCTATCGAGCCAAAGGGTCATCTCCACCAGGGCATGTCTGGGCACATTCCACCAGGTCTGTTACAACCTCTGTGGCTTTTTGGTCCAGGGTATCTTTAGACGATATCTGCTCGGCAGCTACCTGGGTGTCATCGCACACTTTTATCTCCCATTATAAATTGGACCTTCTTCCCAGGGGCAGGGCATCCCTTTGGTTCAGCCATGTTCTGGAACATCCTTCCATGAGGACCTTCCAGGGTTTATTGGTAGCTGGGGACTCTGTCCTACAGGTTGAAGACCAAATGAAAACAACAACTTCACATTAAAAAAGTTATATACTTAGCATAACGTTTCATCTGAGTTGTTGCTTTTTGTCTTCAACTGTCCCTCCCTCCTTCCCTCTGCCTTGTGTCTGCTGTGTTGTGGACTGGATGGAAAAGTCATAGCCCTTCTATTCTGTCTAGTCCTTTTCTTGATAAGTTTATGGGTAATGCCAGGTGTATAGGCATATGGTCTAGGTTGGGGTGCTGCTGTTCTGCAAAAAACTCTGAGGGGAGGAGGGAGACGGGCATTATGGGTATTGGAGGAGCTTGGATCCAATGCTGGAGTATGAGGCCGAGTCGGATCCGGGTCCCACAGGTTGAAGACCAATGAAAAACAACTCAGATGGAACGTTATGATAAGTATGTAACTTTTTGCGACCTTTAAAAAAAAATACATAGTTTTAAAGATCTCTTCCAAATGCAGAAGACCATGAAAAGAGCCGTGTTTACGGCATTATTACTGGACAAGCAGGAGACACTTGCATCACTTTAGGTTCCAGCTTTAATTATGCTGGAGTAGCATAGCTAAGTAATTGTGTGCTAGTTATGTAATTGCCAAAGTGTTAAATTAATTTAATAGTTCGGGACCTTTAAATTCTATCTAAAACCTGCGCTAAAAGACTTGTGAAAGTATCAGAAATATACCAGAGAGAGAGAGAAAATCCATTTTGATTGTTGATGCATTACTTTTGCTTGACTTTATTTTACTTTTCATATGCTTTACAAACAAAGCAATTTTTTCTTAAGCTAGCTAATTCCTATTGTTATGACCTAAGGTATTGTTACTGGCCTGCCCAAATAAATACATTCAGTATATTGATAAAGGACCTGCTGAACCATGTCTACAGAAGCTGAAGAGCCACCATTTACCACCCACCACCACCACCACCCTGAAAGACATGACAGATGATTGATGTTTGCAGTTATTATTGCTTCAGTGCATGTACCTGTTTAGCACCAAAGTTCAAAATGTTTCTGAAAATAAAAACTGACAGTAAACTTGTGTGACCTCTAGTGTTTTATCTGCCCATGGCTTGTCTTGAGCCACTGATAATTCCAGCACCAGAATAATCCGGGAAAAATTAATAAGCCCACAGCAGCATTGATTACATTTCTCAAGACTTCATTTTATGCAATCAAAAGGACCTTGTATTCCAGTGTGATTTCCATCTGCCAATCTAGACCTGTGTGCATCCTTGGAGATGGAAGTGTGAAAGCAATCACTGAGTAAAACAACTGCATTTTATTGAGCACTTGAATAAATAGAAAATCTATAGAACTGTATTTTGCATGCAAAGACACAGCTCGTAAATAGTGACTTGTAGATTACAGTAGCAACGCAGGTACCTTTAGGAAATGAATATTGAGCTGTTAGACACTCAACCATATTACCGAGAAAAGTTAAAATCATAAAGAAATTTCTTAATGTGACTTACTCTGACCTTGGTAATTATTTCAAGAGTAGGCATTCTTTTAGTATGGAGCAGTGAAAGCGATATGAAAACTGCAGAATAAAACGATCTACGGTTCTAAAAATTCTGAGACCAATATTATTTAAAATGACAGAAGAGCAGAATTTTTTTGAATAAAAAGTTGAAGAGGTTCTCAGTTTCGTACTGGCTGGTAAAGGTGGGACGCAAGTATTTTTATAACAGAGAGAAATTAAACTTTTGAGTAGCTAAATAATTTTTTTAATTAATATATATAATGCTATAACTGAGTGCTGTATTGATCTATTTATGTTGAAGTACCATGATGACAATTTCTACCTTTGCTTCTAAAAACTGACTTTTGAATTGTAATACATAAACTTGCTTACAACAAACAAAACAAATCATCACTAAAAAATTACAAAAATGCTAAGACTTGCTACAACAGACTGAATAAATGCCAATACTTGCTACATCAGACTAAATAAAATAAAAAGCAAAGTATCATTTAAAAATGTATGTATTGGTGATGACATGCAGGGGGGTTGGAGATGTAGAGGTTAACTTAACTAATGTGCATCTTTTATCTTATTTGTGCAACTACTTTCATCTGCATGATATGTATGTGAAAACTGTGAGTTTCTATTGGACAAATGGCTTTTAAAAGTGCATGAAAGTGCATTTCAGTATACAAGTACTGTATGCATTTAAATGTTTTCCAGAGCATTTCCATAAAAAAAAAAAAAAAAAAAAAACAGAAAAGAAAGTGGGGATACAATGCCATAGAGCATCGGGAATTATCCATTTTTCTAGTATCAAATAACTTTCTCTTTTGTCTGCACTCAAGCTAAAAGCAAACCAGAGGTTGTACTTCATCATATGTTCTAGATTACTATTAGTGGTTTTAGTAATCAGTGGTTTTATAAAACCTGGTTGTTTATATTCTGATTAAGTCTTATACACTGGGAGAAAGCCAATTTAAAATGATTCTTGTGTTTGACTATTGGTGGATTTGTTCTTACTAATTGTTGTAGTGTGCAGTTGCTAGTGATTTGAATATTTTTATGCTGTCAGGTATTTCCTGCTACGAAGATTTGACTTTTTTTGCCAGTCCAAGTTTTATACGGGTTCATACCAGTGTCTATCATTACATAGTTTTGCTAGGGATCAGCATTATCTTATTTCTAAAAGAGACCTGGTCAGATATATAGCTATTCATGTGGTGGGAAAGGATGAACATTATACAGTAGTACTTTACATGACTTTTTTTCTCATCAATCTAATGTAATAGTGTGCATTTCTCCTAGGTGTGTGCTTCTCATTTTGAATATTACTCTGGTGTTTCTTTGGAGAACTCTGATGGTACTGTTATCTGCGAACCTATATGCTTTGGTTACATGTGAAAACAACTGAAAGTGTCGACAGTTCAGGACTGCTTGGATTTGCCAAGTCTGCCATTTATTCGCCTTTAAAATAACTGTTACTTTAGTATAGCTTTTATTCAGCCTCTCTCGTTTGTGGAGGGCTTGTTTTTCCTGAAGACGTAGAGGAGTAATTTGAAATTTCTGTTGTGCAAGTACCTGGCAAATTAGGTGGAATCAAGCATTTGTCTACCACCTAACATAGAGGATTATGAGCATGTCTCCAGTCATAACTGGCATATATTTGAAACATGGATGCCAAGAAAATCAGTTCTCTCTTGTTTCTTGTCTAATGGCAGAATACGAGAGAACATCTCAAAATCTTATTGTATGTTGATTTTTATCCAGCTGTAGTTTTTATTTTTATTTGACTTTAACTGGATATGTTAACACTTTTTTGTGCCTGGCAGGCTTTGTACTAATTGATTTGTTTTTTTTTTATGCTAATAAGTTATTTTGTGTCATTTGTTTAGATATACATGGTGAGTTAACTAAGAACATGACGTCTAGATTACCCCATTTTCCTTTTGGCCTCCGAATTACCTTCATCTTTTGCCTCTTGACTTATGTCAGGGAATCTCTCCTTTCCTGTCATGTCTGACAGTCCTGAGCTTCATTGTAAGGGACAAGAAGGAAAAGACTGTCTCAGTAAAGTTAACATGCTAGAAATCTGGTTATTCCCCCAGAGTTGTGGCATCACTGACATTACTTCACTGGGATTTTTTTTCTTAACTTCCTCCTATGGTATTTGCTGTCTAAAATGGCGCTTGTTTGTACATCCACCTGCCTGTCCCTTTCCTAGCTGGCAAAACCAAAAACATGCCACGATCCATTGTAATTACGTCTGGCTTTTGCCAGAAGTTGGTGAAGTGAAAGAATCTAACTGCTCCCTTCCCCCAGAGATGGGCGTCCTGGCATTAGCCAATCACTTCCCACCATCATTTGGGTTTATAGTTAGGGCTTTTACTGGGTATGACAAGAATCTAGAGCAGTGTATTCTATAAACATGTTATTTTTAATATGATTATTGTAAATGATTTTATAATGTTGAATTTTTAATCATTTAAAGGAAACTGTCTTAAACTTGCAAAGCAGTGTGTTGGTTTTCCCCATGCAATATGATAATGATTTTTATAATCTTAAACTTTCAGAAAAATATAGTGGGAGTCAGAACACGGAAGATTTCAAAAGGTCCAGTTTATTTAAAAACAAGAAAGAATGAATTTCATTTAAATGCTGTGAATAGTACTTTCGATGTTTCTATTAATATGAAGAGCAGCACAGGAAGAAGAGTTAGAAGTCCACTTCAGTCTTGTGAAAACGTATCCATAAAGGAAGGGAACACCTTGACTGCCCATAATTCAAAATATGATCCAAGTGACAGAGTACCAATACTATCAGTCAGTCCATTACAGAAACAAGTTTGTGATGAGACAAGCACACCTCAGTCTCTCTGGAGGTATAAAATGTGCTCTGTTTTTACAAGTACTGAAACTAAGGCATTACATGGATTGAAGTCTAATCTTAACTTTACCGTTGACTTGCAACAAAAACAAGTGGCATCAACTATAAAAAATGAGGGGTCAACTGAACAATGCATAATTGAGGAGAATGAAATTTATGAACCTACTAAAAAGTCCACTCTATTAATGAATCACACACTTTCACCTATAGGTACTCCAGATTCCCAGATCTCTTCCTATACTCCACTTAGCCAAAGAAGAATCTTGAGCCCTGATTCTTTCCTGAATGACAGTTATGTGCCAGATGGCGAGACAGATTTAGCAGTACCTGTTACTGTTTTGTCACCTGATCAGTTTCTTAAAGACACCTTGGTAACTGTACAGCCTGCATCATTACATTGTTCTAAACAGTCTGATATTCTGTCCAAGTCTTCTACTGCAAGCACATCTGTGTCTGATGAATCTTCATCCAAAAGTCATCTTAAATTTGGTGTTGAAAACTCTGAAATCAACAGACCTCCACTTATTCTCTCCAAATCTTCTACTGCAGGCATGTCTGTGTTTGACGTACCTTTAGCCGAAAGACACAATAAATTTGGTGTTGAAGACTCAGTTTGCTTAAAGTCTGAATCAAACAGACCTCCAGTTATTCATGTGGAAAAGGCTGAGCGATTGAGTTCCAGGTTAACTTATTTTGAAAAATCAGATTTACCTTTACAAGGTCTTAAGGGTTCCAAAGAACTTCTCATTCTGAAAAATACTGAAAAGCAGAGGAAACGGCCAGTGCTATCTGCTACAGTTGTTAAAAACAAGGCTGTCAAAAACAATGCGTGCCCTGATATGGAAAGCAAAACAGAAACAAAGACTAAGCCAAGTTCTAGGAAATGTCTTAACCTGATGAATACTGATAACACTGAAAAGAATGCGGTGTATAATAAACTGCCGGAGTGTCATTTCCAGGGACTGCCTATAATTGAATCTAGTGTAAGCTCTAATGATACGCAAAGTTCTTCAGATATAATTTCTAATCTGTGTCAAAAAAATGTATTCCGTAGCAGAAAGAGAAAAAGTGGAGAGCATGCTTTACATGAAAGTGCTAGTTGTAAAATTATGAAAGAGAATAAAAATAAAGTGACTTCTATGGAATTAAAGTCATCTGCTTCTGCAAGATCTGTTTCCTTACCACTGCATGCTATGGACAACTCCTCTAGAAAACAAAGAAATGGTAAGAACGCAATTTTATTTATTTTGTATTTAGCAACTGAAGTAAACACTAGATGGTCCATTATATTAATCAGTGTTACAGTAGCCTTTATGTATATGGGTTATATCTTGCCTAGGATATAACAGCCAACCAGCTTCCAAAACTTCATTACACCTTCCATGTGGTCAAACTGTTAGGAAGCTTGAGCTGAGCTGCCTAAAGACATAGATTTGAGTGAAAAACCCTTCCGACCTTTCCCTCCGGTGAAGTGTGCTCCTACTGACTTTTGAGGGTAGACTGTTGACTTGTGCTGTTCCATTACTGGGAAAATAAGTTCCCTTTGGGGGAACCCTTCCACTTTTGAAAATGTATTGTTTAAATGTACTTTCCAGGTTAGGAAAATTATTTTTCTTCTAGGAGTTTATTTTAATGGACTGTCTCAACACTTAACTGCACTTTTAAACAGGAACATATTTTTTTCTTGCATTTTAAAAGTTGATCTGAAGTAGTTACTTCATTTGTTCTGCAACCTGTGGTTATAGGATCCGACCTTGGATCCGAGCCAGCAGCTTTACTAGCTAAAAGATCTGAGCTCCTAGCGCCTCCCCTTTACCCATAATACCCTGCTACATGCTGCCTTTCCTCAGATTGAGTTTGCCGCGGCTGAAAGAAGCTACTTGTGAAGAGCTCCTTAGGTTTGGGTGAGATCGTTTCTAGTCAAAAATTAGACTAAAAGCTTAATTTTTTGTTAGTGTGTGAGTGTTTAGTCCCCTTCGTTGAGTTATAGTCTTAGTTTTAAATTTTTGTGGTAATTATTAGTTTTAGTCGTTGTGCTTGTCCCTCCCTTATAGTGTCTGGGTGTGTTACTGTGATGGCTGAAGGGCCCAAAGCTGTCTTTTCTAAGTGCACTGAGTGTGGCCATAAGCTTTCCCCGGCTGATGGCCACACTCGGTGCGTGTTGTGTCTGGGGGTGGCCCACCTGTTCATTAGCTGCCAAATATGTGCAGCGTTTAACCCCCGGGCCATCAGG
Organism: Protopterus annectens; assembly: GCF_019279795.1. Lineage (NCBI taxonomy): Eukaryota > Metazoa > Chordata > Ceratodontiformes > Protopteridae > Protopterus > Protopterus annectens. The sequence continues at coordinate 784,832,270 of NC_056741.1, forward strand.
GATAGGAAGAACAAGTTGATCCTGGCGGGCTTGTTACCGCAGGACACTTCTTCCTCTCCCTCTAAGGCACAGGCTGCTACCGCAGCCCCTGTACCTTTAGGTCCCCCCACTCTGCCTGGGACTCAACCTCCCTCTGCTGCGCAGAGTTCAGGGGACTCATCTGCCTCTTCCAGGGAGAGGAGGCATAAAGACAAAGAGAGACACGAGTCATAAAAGGCGGGCTGAGACTCATCCCTCAGCCCCGCCATCTAAACTCTCTAGTCCTTCCATGAGGGCCTCTGGATCCTCTCCCTCTCGGCTCCGTTCGCCTTGTTTCTCGCCAGAGCCGGAGGAGGAGGATCGGTCTCCCTCTAGGTCGTTGAGGCGGCCCTCCCGGCTCGCCTATACGACGTCTTCTAGGTCTACGAGAAGCCTGACCGACGCGGACATGGATCGGATGATGCGTCGATTTCTGCAGACCCAGATGCAGATGGGGGTGCTCCTGCCTCCCCCCCCCCCCTCAGGGGGGGGAGTGCAGTTCCCCCTTTTTGCTCCGATCACTCCTTCTCCAACCCTTTTTCAGGTTTTGGAGTCATTGGATCCGGGCCCTTTCGGAGGTGGGGTTTGGTCGGCGCCGATAGCTCTGGTAGCTTCGATGCCGACTGTACCCACGAGCGTGTCGGATCCTAGCTCTTGGGGCCGAGAGCTGAGCGTTGGATCCGTAGTTGTTGATGTGTCTTCGGCACCCTTCAGGTCAGATTACACTTCCCTCTCGGACCCGACCGCTTTGGCTCCGACACCGATCTCTGCTTCGGAGCAGAGGAGACTACTTTCGGAGCCTGGGGAAAGTGGCTCGCCTTCGGCTTTTGAGGTAGTGGAGAGGGTTCTGTCGAGGTCTTCCAGATCCCCGGTCTGGGTGTCGGATCCTCCCGCTCCCCCTATGCATCTGAGTCTATCCTCTGTCATCCGACCACTGGGACAAGCCTGCTCAAGCCCTCCAGTTAGTTACCTTAGAGGAACAGGTCCCTGTAGGTGAGCCCTCCTCGGATAGTCCCACCGAGGAGGTTCCTCTCAAACGGAAGTGTAAAAGGAGGTACCTGGACTCCCCCGAGTCCCTCACGACAGACACAGATTTGGATGAAGGGGAAGGTTCCCCAAGGACACCCCCTGAGGATGTCTCCTTTGGAGACATCATGGAAATGTTGCGAATTAGAGGGGGGTGGTCTGCCCAAAAACCTTCCTTGGACGAGTCCGTGTTTCTGGAGGCATTTGAGGCAGGCCCGTCTACCTCCTGGATGTCCCCTCCGGCTGACCTCCTGGTAGGCTTAATTACTGTTTTTTTCACTGATGAAAGTATTTTGGTTTCTGATACAATGGATTATTGTAGGAAAATTAACTTGAAATTATTTTTTCAACAACAAGATCAAACTGACAATGCTCAAAGATCATCTGATTGTAGATTTCACAAATCTACATTTAACCCTCCCATGGATAAACATGTTGCTGTTTTCCAGCAGGCGGTTATAAAGGATATACACTTCAATTTGGGTTCTGTTGACACTATAAAGCATAACATGTCTAGGAAGGAACAAATAGCACTCACACAACTCAGAAACAATACGGATATTGTTATTATTTCTGCCGACAAAGGGGGTGCGGTGGTGGTGATGGATACTGAGTATTATGTGAATGAAGGTCTTAGACAACTTTCCGACCATCATCATTACATGAAGATGGAGATTGATCCGACTCCAGGTTTTGCCTTGGAAATTAATGAATTTTTGGAAAAGGCTGTAGAATCTGGAATTATCTCTGATAAAACCAAAACTCATTTGACGGTTAAGGATCCTCTGAAACAACAACTTTATCTACTTCCTAAGATTCATAAGTCCATTGATCAGCCACCAGGCAGACCGATTGTATCTGGCATTGGGTCACTCACTGAACCCTTGTCTGTTTTTCTAACTGAAAAATTGAAACCACTGTTAACATGTGTTAGAGCAAGAATCAAGGACACGACTGAATTTTTGCAGATAGTCTCCAGTCTCAATTGGACCCTGAATGGCTTATGTGTACCCTTGATGTATCCTCGCTTTATACCAGCATCCCTCATTGGGGGTATTAATGCCTTGGAATACTGGCTAAATAAAACCAATTTATACCCCCCAGGGATGAACACCTTATTGTTGTGTATGGCTGAACACATTCTAACTAAAAATGTTTTTATTTCCAACAAAACTGCTATTGGCAACTACAGGGTACGGCTATGGGTGCATCCTTTGCACCCATCTATGCTGATCTTTTATGGGCTACATGGAAGATATGATTTTATATGACCCTTTGCACAACATATATCTACCTGAGATTGATATATGGAGAAGATACCTGGACGACTGTTGGCTTATATGGAAAGGAGGTGAGGAATACCTCCAGGAATTTATTCAACATTTGAATGGGAACATCTGGGGTATCAATTCACTGTGGAATATAATAGGAGTGCAATCAGTTATTTGGATGTCAATTTAATTCGACAGGAGGATAACACTCTTAGAACGTCCATACACAGAAAATTCTCACAATATAATACCCTTCTACATGCTGATAGTTTTCATCCGAAACATATTATTCGAACATACCGAAATCACAGTTTGTGCGGATGAAAAGGATTTGTTCCTCAGTGGATGATCTTCAGAGTCATCAAATGGATTTAACCAAGAGATTTTTGTCCAGAGGTTATTCCACTCGTACTATTGAGTCAGCAGTCCAATTTAGTAATGCTAAATCCAGGGATTCTCTTCTCCAATACAATACTAAAACTCATAATGAGGAATCAGATGTATGTAGATTTGTCACCACTTATGGCAGGAATAGTGCCAATTTAGTAAATATTATTAATACTCACTGGAATATATTGAATTCTCATCCATTGTTGGAAGATTATCTCGAGAACGATGTTATTTTTCCTATAGGAAAGGCAAAACTTTAGGGAATCTATTTTCACACTATAAAAACCAGGGTCATGGATCACACTCCAACTCAAAGAACACTTACTGGAGATAAACTTTCAGGCATTTATCCATGTGGACATTGCAGTTTTGTAACTATATTTTCAAAACTACTTCTTCCACTAGTAGGAACACTGGACAAATATCGACATACAGTTTTTGGTAACTGCAGTTCAGACTGGATTATTTATCTTGCCACATGTACATGTCATGCATTTTATATTGGCCAAAGCGTCTAGACAGTTTCGTGTCAGGATCTCTGAACACCTTGGTGACATTAGAAACAGAAGATTAACTAATGCACTATATAGACATGTTATCAAACATCCCACTGCCAAATTTACATTCACCATCATTGATCATATCATAGGAATCGATCTTTTAAAACAGGTTGGCATGATATCCTAAATACCAAAGAAAAAGGTGGATCATTAAACTTGGGGGCTTTTCCTCCTGGATTAAATGATAAATTATAATTTGTAATTAACCATCACTTGCATTACATATATGTACTTATTTCTTATCAGGTTGCATTGCTTAGGTTTTTGCATTTCAGCTCATTTTAGGATACTGTGGCTGGTATTCAACACCAGAATTCTTATAACCTGACTTTTGTTTGGGTTTATTTTTGGGAATTTACCCTTTATTGTATGTTTTTATTAAGTTTGTTTATTATCATTGATATACCAGTATACTGTGTCTCTTTGGATTTTTTCATTATAATCTGGAGATATGCATGCAACTCAGGCAAACTTTTTTGTTTACTAAACTATGTATTTTTCAATTACTTCTGCCTTGATTGTATTTTTCAATTACTTTTGCCTTGTTTGCATTTTTGACTTATCAGGAAGTGATGTCATATAGATGCCTTAGAGAACATTATATAAGATGATGACTAAGTGCTTTTTGCTGACTATACTACTGATGAAAGCCTTGCTGCTGAAACCGGTCTAGTTTCAGTTTTATTAAACTACTTTTGAACCTTCCTTGGTGCTGGCCTTTTTCTGATTTTGGGTCTAACAAGTGCTCTTGCCGTGCACCAGCCTAACTTGCTAGCTCCTATACACTACAGGCTTAATTACTACCAGGGTGTGGAAGGAGCCCGTCACCGTGGAGCCAATCCCAAGATGGCCAGACAAAATTCTTAGCCCTCCCTCAGATAGGCAGGCCTGGTCTAAGGGTTCACCTGTGGATGCCATGTTGGTGGCGGCTGCCACGAAGAAGGAACTGGCGCAGGAGAGTTCCTCGGTCCACCCTCCGAGTAAGGAATCTTGGGCGTTGGACCGCATTGGGAAGCGGATGTTTGCTTCAGCTACCTTCTTGGTAAGGGCGCTGAACTACATGGCACATATCAGGCTACAGCGAGACCTAATAAAGGAATACGCTGCAGCTCCCCCGGAGTCCATGATGGTCGAGGGCAAGAAGACCTTCTCGATTCGTATGGCCACTCTGAAGTCTATCTCGAACACGTCTATGCGGCTACTCTCCCATGCTATGGAGGGAGCTGCTAGAGCTAGCGGAGCCGGGGTCGTCTTGCGGCGTCATGCCTGGCTCCGCCTTTGCAATTTCGTGGGACCCTTTAAGGCGTCCTTCGCGAATGTGCCCTTTGACGGTTCTTCGCTCTTTGGTAAGACCTGTATGCGATATGCTTGTCCAAAACGAGAAGGACAGGAAGACACTGTCTGCCATCGGAGTCCGCTTCTCTAATCCCCAACGATCCTTTTCGAGGAATCAGAGGGGACAAAAGATGTGGTTCTGGAAGTCTCAGTAGTCCCGTCCAGCTTCGGACCCCTCGTCCTTCAGAGGCAGAGAAGGACAAGGTGGACGCCGGCTCAGAGGCAGGGGGGGGGGGCGCGCGTAATTTCGGGTCTAGAGAACCATTCTCGGATAGACCCGTGCAACAGCCCTGAGGGCTTACCCGACTGTCCCTCTCTGGAGGCAGTCAGGGGGCGTTTGTCGGAGCACCTACTAAATTGGAAATCCATCACGACGGATCGATGGGTGCTCCGAATCATATCCAGAGGTTATTCCATCCCCTTCCTAAATCTTCCCCCTCCCATAAAGTGCCTCCCCGATGTCCCACCCGATCAAAGGGAGGTAGCAGCTTCAGAAATTTCGAAGCTACTAGAAAAAAGGGCCATCCAGCGCGTCCCCCCAGACCAGTTTGGATTGGGCTATTACTCCAGGTTCTTTTTGGTGCCAAAAAAGACGGGGGACTTGAGACTGATTCTAGATCTCTCTTCCCTGAACCTGTTCATTCCCAAAGAGAAATTCCGGATGGTCCCTCTTCAATCAATTCTCCCCCTCCTTCGGGAGAACGACTGGATGTGTTCCATAGACCTCAAGGATGCGTACTACCACATTTTGATGGACAGACGATCCAGGAGGTTTCTCCGCTTCCGGCTGGGAGCCAGTCATTATCAATTCAGGGTTTTTCCGTTCGGCCTCACCTTAGCCCCCAGGGTGTTAACCAAAGTCATGGCAGTGGTTGCAGCCCACCTGAGACTCGAGGAATTTCAGGTCTTTCCATACCTGGACGACTGGCTTCTCACTGCCTCCAACAGGCATCAGTTGTGTGTTGCCCGGGATTATGCTCTAACTCTTGCCCAGAGTTTGGGCGTCTCGGTAAACCTTCAAAAGTCTTTTCTTTACCCTGTGCAAGTCCTGGAATTTATAGGGGCCAAATTGGACACTCGCATCTCTCGGGCCCGTCTAACTCCGGACAGGGTGAACACTTTATCTTATCAGGTATTAGCCCTCCTTCAGCAGAGTTAGTCCTGAGAGCACTAGGGTCTATGGCGGCGGCAATTAGTCTTTGTCTACACGCACGACTATGAATGAGGATCCTGCAATGGACTCTCCAGGTCCAATGGTCTCTATTACTACATCCGCTGAACACCCCTATTCCATTGAGCAGGGCTTGCAAGGACTCCCTCCTCTGGTGGCTTCACTCAAGGGAGCTGCGAGAAGGGAGACCCTTTGTAATACCCTCGCCCCGAGCCATGTTGACCACGGATGCTTCTCACCTCGGGTGGGGGGGGGCATTGTTCGGGCAGAAACCTCCAAGGCACGTGGACTCCCTTAGACACCGCTTTGCATGTCAGTGTCCTAGAGATGAGGGTGGTGCATTTGGCGTTGCAAGCTCTCCACAGCCTTCTCCCTCTAGGGACTATTGCGGTTCAAACAGACAACATGGCAGTAGTCTGGTACATAAACAAGCGGGGAGGAACCAGGTCTTATCCCCTTTGTCGGGAGGCTATGAGAGTTTGGGAGTGGGTGATATCCACCAACCGCTTTTTGGTAGTGACGCACATTCCGGGTCGGTCCAACATTCTGACGGACAAGCTGAGTCGTATGATCCTCACACCGTACGAGTGGTCTCTCAAACCATCAGTTGCGAAACAAATCTTCCTGAAATGGGGTCTACCTTGCTGCGATCTTTTTGCCTCTCCGTAAAACACAAAGTGCAGCAAGTTTTTTGCGATACTTCCCCCACCAGGGGAGAGCCCCAGAGATGCTCTGGGTCATGCTTGGCCACCCAGTCTCCTCTACGCTTATCCCCCCCTTCCTCTTATGACAAAGTTCATTCAGAAAGCACGTCGGTTGGGAAGCAAAATTATCCTCATAGCCCCATTCTGGCCTCGCCAGATCTGGTTCCCATATCTGTGGTCTCAGTGTAGTTCCTCCATGGATCTTGGATCCCATTCTGGATCTGATTTCACATCCTGCAGGATTGCAACCCCCGAACCTGGTAAACCTCAAGCTAGCGGCTTGGTTGATCCAGTTCCACTGATGGCAAGGACTCCCGGCATCTCGTCACCAGTAAAGGCCATTCTGGTGGCGGCTCACAAGCCTGCTACCAGAAAAATTTACAGTAGTAAATGGAAGCGTTTTTCTATCTGGGCTAAGGACAAGGGCTTAGATCCCTTTACCGGTCCTATTCCGACGATTCTTGATTTTCTGTCACACATTTTTCATCAAGGAGCAAGTGCATCTACAGTTAAAGTACAATTGGCAGCCATTTCCCATTTTCATGTGGGGGATGGACTGGGATCTTTAGCTTCTGCTAAGATATGCAAAACCTTCTTGAAAGGCATTTCTCTTTTGAAATCACCAGTTAAGACTGTAGTCCCACCATGGGACTTCTAGTTTTGCAAGCATCGACAAGCCCACCTTTTGAGCCTGCCGCCTCAGTTCCCTTAAAGTTCTTATCATGGAAAACAGCCTTTCTAGTTGCAATTACTTGGGTTTCGGAACTTCAAGCCCTTTGCATGAAACCTCATCTAATTTTCCATAAGGATAGAGTGTCTCTCAGGACTAACCCTTCCTTTTTACCAAAAGTGGCTTCAGAGTCAAATATTAATCAGTCGATTAATTTACCGGTGTTCTTTCCCAAGTTTCATAACCTAGGGGAATACAAATTGCACAAATTAGATGTACATAGACAACTACGTTTTTACTTGCACAGGACGAAGTATACTCGCAAGGCTGATCAGTTGTTTGTGTCCTTTGCCAAATCTGCCATGGGTAAAGCCATTTCCAAAGTTCCCTTAGCAAATTGGATTTCACAGTGCATCATTCATGCATATGTAGCCTCAGGTAAACCTGCTCCTATCGGAGTCCATGCCCACTCAACCCGCTCCATAGCCACATCAGCAGCCTTCTGGTCCAGGGTTCCTCTGGACGACATATGTTCAGCAGCTACTTGGTCCTGTTCCCATGCATTCATTTCTCATTATAAATTGGATATGATATCCAGGAGTAGGGCTTCCTTTGTCTCCGCGGTGCTTCTGAATATCCTTCCTTAAGGGCCGCCCAAGGATTTTAGGTAGCTGGGGACTCTGTCCCACAGGTTGCAGAACAAATGAAGTAACTACTTATGTACTCACCAAAAAGTTCCATCTGAGTAGGTACTTCATTTGTCTGCAACCGACCCCCTCTCCATGCCCCCTAACCATTATCGTGATTCCTGATCATGTTTTGAGATTGTCTCATGAGGTTAGGCTTTATTTAGTCCTCTGTCGAGGGCATTAGCTTGTTGGATTAAGCAAACTCGATCTGAGGAAAGGCAGCATGTAGCAGGGGATTATGGGTAAAGGGGAGGAGCTAGGAGCTCTGATCTTTTAGCTAGTAAAGCTGCCGGCTCTGATCCGAGATAGGATCCGATGCCCACAGGTTGCAGACAAATGAAGTACCTACTCAAATGGAACATTATGGTGAGTACATAACTTCTTTTTAAAGCCATTTAAAACTTTTTTTTTCCTCCGGGAAATTGTGTTAATTTTACTTTTTAAGGCAGGCAAGGTATATCAAAGAGCTTTTTACAGTGTTTTAGTGGGGGAAGTGACTTTTTATAACTTTAATTTTTTTACTGACTTGTACTGCTCGTTTTCCATGGCAAAGCGTTACTGTTTTTGGCTTGGCCATGGAACAAACATTTGGTCTTTCTTCCAACTAGAAAAAGAAAAAAATTAATCAAAAGACTTTGCCGCCACAGGTGTGTTGATACTGCTATGGCCATTTGTTATACCTCAGACCCACCCCTGTTTTACCCCAGATCCCACTGATGTAGCACTCATAGCTGCTATGGACTGGAGGTTAGCCATGTCCTCTGTGGCTGTTGGGGTTGCCCCAGCAGGCAAGGGAAAGCTGCTCTTGTTGCTCCTGGAAGAGGGAACAGGGAAGGCTTCCCTGTTTTATCAGAATGTTGTGCCCATCCTTGGGGAACCTACTGCTGCCCTTTATAACACCATTGGCTCCATTTTTATCTGTCAAAAAGAAACTGAAAACTAAACATGTATCTATTCCTCCACAAATTTCCTTGGGCATATTTTTACTGGGTCTGGCTCTGAGTTTTATTCAGGCTTTTGATCCTTCTTATTTATTGTTTTCTGGTAGAAGGAAGGGAGGATACCTCCTCTACTGAAAAGATTCAAGATTCTGAATCTGGACATGAAGATGAAGGATTAGATTCAGTTTTTTTTCCTCAGTTTTCTGATTGAGACTCTAAGGTGAGCTCAATTTCTGTTTCTCCCTTTGTGGTTTCCCTTCTCTTTGAGACTGTTTCCAGAATGTAACAGTGTTTTTAGTGGGAGTACAGTGAGACTTTTCAATCTCTCAGAAAAATTTGAACTGTTATAGAGGGAATTCTTCAACCTTCACTATTTCCTCTAGTTCTGTAATGTTTGGAGGATGTGTGCGTTTCAGCCTGTATTCTTCCTTAAAGCCAGACTGTTGCCTCTAAAAGGGCAGCTAGAATATATAAAAGTTCCTCAGACTTAAGTTTTTATACACCCTTTCAAAACCTGACACAACAGCTGTAGCTTTAGTTAATTCTACTGCTGGCTAAACAGTTAAATTCATATTCTACTCTTTCTGATAATGATGGGAAGATTATTGATGGGTATGTGAAAATACTGTATGCTGCTGCAACTTTGAGTTTTCAGAGTTTTGAACTGTCAGGCTCACATGTTGCTTATTCTGAATAATAGTGAAAGTATGAGGAATGTTTGGTCTGAAGTCTCTTATGAGAAAACCAAATTGTTTAGTTTACTGTGTTGTACTAGTCACTGCTCTTGGTTTGCAGTGTCTGTATGAATTAGCTGGTGATTTCTTCCAGTGCTTTGCCCTCTGGGTACTGGTTTGAGAAGGTTTGCCTTGCTACATTTGCAAAACCTCACAAAGGTATGTGAATAATGAGGTTTTATTTTCTCTCTTGAATAGAAATTCACTGTTTGGTTCTTTTGCTTAAAAGATGATTAGAAAGCATGATGAAACGGGCAAGTTAAATCAGGAAAGATTTTATGCCCTCCTTTTTCTAATTTTCTAGGGATTTTCTAACCCTTCGTCTGATTTTGGCATAATGGCTATTGTGTTCCAAAAAGAATTTGGGAACCACCAGAACCGAGGACAGTCCAACAAATCAGATTGACTATTTAAGGGATTGTGTTTCCCCTCTTCCATCCTAGCGGTCTGTTTTCCCATCCAGAAAGTCTAAATCTCCATTGTTTTTGTTTTCTTTGGCAACAGATGGTTTCAGACAAATGGGTTCGGAAGATCATTCATTAAGGTTATACATGGCATTGAGAGGATATAGATGCCTCCTTGCTCAGAGGTTATTCCTCATCCACCAGAGCTGACTTTTATTTCCACCTGTTCATTACATGCTGTTCCAGGGAGTGCTAGAACCAGTTACTCTTTCCCAATTTGGGAAAGTTTGTTTTGATCAGGTATGTGTTTTTTTAGTGCCAAGGAAAGAAGATACTTGGAGATCAGTTCTGGATCTTTTTTTTCTTAGATCTTTTTATGAAGGTGCCTAACTTCAAAATGATGTCTTTTCGCAATGTGTTACCTCTTCCTCATTCAAGTTTCCTGGTAACGGTTCTTTTAAAAGATGCTTATCTCATTCATTTTCAGCAACACTTAAGGTATTAAGATTTTTGTGTCTGGACCATTTCATCAGTTCTTTGCACCAAAGATGTTTACTAAGTGGCTAGCTCCAGTTATAGCTTGTTACAGACTACAGGGCAAGCATTTTTTTTTTACTATATTTAGATTAATTGCTTATCTTTGCAGAGTCTTTTTCAAAGTGTCAAGAATCTCTCACATGGGTGAGAGAGCTCTTATACAAGCTGATATTCCAAGAGGGCAGTCAAAGTTTTTTTTTCACTCCTTCACACCAGATTGTGTTATTGGGTGTCAGATGGACACCTCAGTTCAAAGAGCTTTTCTTCCACAGGAAAAATTGATCTATTTCCAAGGTTTTCCACTCAGGCTTCGGTCACTGCAAGGGAGTACATCAGGATTCTGGCCCCATTGCATCTCTGATTCTTTTGATAACCCTGTCAAGACTCCACATGAGAAAGATACACTGATGTCTGCAATTTCTTTGATCCCGGCATCAATATCCCCAGCATTTCAAATCCCAGTGCTGGCATTTGTCAATAGAAAAATTACTTGGTGGAGTTATCAAATATCCCTAAATGTGGGTCTCTCCTTATTCCTCCCAGTTCCAAAGCAGTCATTTCAGATGTCTTGGATTTTACTTGGGAAGCGGTTTCAAGAGGGATAATAGTGCGGGATATGTGGTATACCTAGGACAGTTGCAATTACATAAATATGAAATGACCAGATTAAGGCATTCAGGTTTCTGAATCATCTTGGACAGCGCAGTGGTGCAACGATTTGGGTTATCGCCTCACAGAAAGAGGTTCTCCGGTACGATTCTCTGTTGGGGTGCTTCCTGTGTGGAGTCTGCATGTCCTCCTTGTGTTCTTGTGGAGGTGCTCTGGTTTCCTCCCATGTTCCAAAGACATACATCTGGAGGTTTTCTCCCCGGGCCTCCACTGAAAATTGTCTCGTTCCAAGTCTGACTTTCCTATTAAATGAATGTTGAATAAAAATAAAAATCTTTGGTCCCCAGGGCCTGTTCAAGTTGTTTCAGAGAATACAACAGTGATGTGGTACATCTTCAAGCAGGAGGGAACCAGGTTGTACCCACTTTGCAGACTAGTCTTGTTAGTTTGGTGGTGGGATATAGCTTCAGAGCAGTCTCATGCTACAGGCGTCCTTCATTCTGTCAGAACAATATTATGTGGCAGGCAAGCTGAACAGGAGAGGCAGACCTTCATGTATGCAGACTGGTTCAAATGAGTTCCAAGATTTGATCCATCTGTGGGGAGTTCCTCTCATAGATCAGTTTACCTCCTCTCTATATCAGCTGGCAAGATTCTGCTTAAGGATGACATGCTAGATGGCCTGGAAGACGTCTTTCTTTTTCTTTGACATGAATGTTTCTGTATGCCTTTCCACACTTTCCACTGATATCCAGGGTACCTCTAAAGATTCAGAAACAATCCCCCAAGATCTTTGTGGTGATTCCTTTCTGGCCCATGTATCAGTGGTTCTCCTTTTTTGTGGAATTGGCTAGGGACAATTACCACAAGCTTTCTCACAGAATGGATCTAATCACACAAGCTCAGGCGTTTTACTTGAGGCCTCCAAGAACAAACAGTGGCAACTTCTTGGGATCTTAATTTTGTGCTAGAGAAGCTAACATTTCTCCATTTGAACCAACTAATATGGCTGACTTGAGGTTCTTAACATGGAAAATGGTTTTACTAATTGCCCTGACCTCTGCAAGAAGAGTATGAGTTGCAAACTGTTTTGGTGAGTTAATCTTATCTTTGATAACTAATCTGTCTTTTAGGCCTGAAGTGGTATCTGAGTTTACTCTAAGCCAAATTGTCCATTCCCCCATTTTCTTTACTGATCTTAAAAATGAGGGAGATCTCTGGTACTATCTTGATAGAACTAAATCATTCATATCTTTGGATTTGTTGCTGTTGTCTTGTGGAGGTAAGAAGGGGCAACCTGTATCAATGCAAACTATTTCCAAATGGTTATTTATGGCTATCACCTTTTTTTTTAATATACTCACCACAACAATTTTTTTCCAGACAGGGTAAAGGTCCACTCTGCCATGGCCTTGGCTTCATTTATTACTTTTTTAGGAAAGGGTTGGATTCTACAAGTATTCTAGAAGTTACAACTTTGTCCTCTGTACATACTTTTACAAAGCAGTATGATTGATTCTTTTTCTATGTCTAGATCAGGCTTTGCTATGACCATTCCCCAGGGACTGCTGGACCCTCCATCTCCCAAATGATGTAAGCTAGGGTAATCCACCCATATAACTAAAGCTTCTGCAACATTGATCAGTATGATGAACATAGGGCATTTATTTAATTAACTTAAACCATAACAGTAGCTGTTTGAATGATCACTCCTGCAGTAGTCACTCCCTCTCTCCATCCCCTTAGTTTTTTTTTTGAGTATGTTGTTTTGCCAGGGTGTGAATATATTTTGTACATATTTTTCACTCCTAGCTATACCTTCTCAGAGTGCAGTTTTTCTTTCTCAGTTATGAAAGCTCTGAAGAGCTTGAAGCTCAAACCTGTCTTTTTAGGTAGGTCACCTTGAGGTGACTTTATCCGCGGTGGTGGTGCTGCGGTAGCATTGTCACCTCACAGTAAGACGCTGTCCGGTTTGATTCTCAGCTAGTGCGTCTTCTGCGTGGAGACATGCGTGAATGGGCGTACCTTCGTTGAAGGTTGCACGTCAGGGCTGGTAACTCGGCACGTAAAAATCAACTACCAGTCATTAGCGGACCAGAGTTCCACTGTGGCGACCCCTAACTGGGAAAAGCCGAAAGAGACCACAACCTTGAGCTGACTTGACCTCTTTTGTTTTGCGTGTAGAAGGTGCCTTGAAGCTTTGAAAGATGGCCGTCTGTTATATCCTTTGCTGGATATAACTCATAGTTATGGTTACTGTAGCAGTAATCCTTCAAGCACCTACTGTTATGGTAAATATACTTGTCCAACTGTACTTTTATAGTTAATGAAGTATTGTCTGATGTGATATTGAATAGAAAGTCATCTAAATCTTCAAAAACTGCTGCATGTTTTTTTATACTTGAAACCTTCAGTTTTCTGAGACAAAACTCAGTTACTAGTTAGAGATGGTGCTTCTGGTTTAGATAATGAAAATAACCTTGTACTGTTTAGGGTTACAGTAAAATGTTTACTTTCTGACTGTTAGTCTGTAATGTCAATTTATTTTAGTTTACTATTTTGCGTCATAAGTTTGTAAACTTAAGTCTCTCCTACAGTAGCAAAGTGCTTTAGGCCTCTGCAGAGGAATAGTACTTTTTGCACTGAAAAGTTGCATACTATTTGTTGTACATTCATATTAGGCCGTGAATTCCTTTGCAGTCCAATACTGATTCACATTGACTTTTTTATCCTGCATTTACCTGATTTTATCCTAAATGCAGCAAATTATTGATTCAAGTTAACAGCATTTGGAGCTCCCTTGGAAGAGGGCTTGGTTTACCAAAGTATGCTTGCTTCACCATATGAAAGCACTGCTACAAGTTGTCAAATGTTTTTTTGCACCTAATTTTGTTTCCTGCAGCTGGCCATCTGCAGACTGCAGTGGCTCTTCTCAATTGCTGGGTCTACCCACTCCTCACTTGCTGGGTCTTCTACCCCTCCTAGCTTCCCCCGTACTATCTCGAATAATGGTTTGGGCTGGCAAGGAGATGAAGGCATTCTGAGTCCACATCATATTGCTGCAGATAGTATGTTCCTCTCGTGTGTGCCCCCTCCCCCCACGTGTGCCTGGTAACATCTTGTAGGTGAGCCGTGTATTGGACAGACTGCTGCAATCCACTCCTCAGTACCACAAGGAACTGATGTCTGCAAGCTACCCTGCCTATCCTCAGGAAGCACTCCATGGTGGTTTCTACGGTCTCCACCAAGGAAATCTATCTCTGAGAGATCTGTGCATGTGTCCCTTCCTCCTCCCGCAAGATGGACATGCTGTCCACCCTGCTAGTATCTCATACACTTGAGCCTCTATTTGAACCTGGGCTATAGTCAGGGCTTTTTCTATCCACACCACAGCACTCGCTGACATGGTTTATTTTGTGTAGTAACATTTCAGCAGTCCAGGATGCATGGATTTTAATCCTAGACTTTGGCCCATCATATATATGATTTTTCCAGCACTGCTTATGTCCCATTGTTTTATGCTCACTGCAGCCCATATAATCCTCTGTCTTTCACTGATCAATGTTGTAGTACTGTTTGCATATGGCAAGTATTCTACCAAGAATATCTCCAACTCCAAACCAACACTGAAAAACCTCCACAGCAACTGGTAAAATTCAACAGCTTTATTGTACCACACACTGGTTGAGCACTTTCTTCCCTACTGAAGAGACTTCATCAGAACAATTTCAATTCCAGACCCAGCCCTTTTATGTGTAAAACATTCAATTATCCAATTAAATATACTACACAATCACATAAAAATCTAAAAGGAAAATGCATGTGGCAAATGTATAAATGCAGCAATATGAACAATTACTTGCAATTACATATCAAAAAAATATACACATGTAAAAAAATGTATAGTAATAACAAAAATAGAAGTATACATTCCCTATAAACCATAAAATAGCCACTAATATATCTAAAACTTTTGGGTGGTACCCTAAAATGTTTTTTAATTTCAAAAGACATGCAATATTCACATTTTCATTAATACCAGGTGTGTCTGGGTGGTATTCAACCTTAACTAACTCACATATGTCCAAATGCACATCCAGAACTCTACCCTCAGGGTCCTTTACCAACTGTTGCAAAACTGAAAACTTAAACATATGGTCTTTATTCTGAGAAATGTGCCTACTCAAGGCATTAGTCATTTTATTATTTTTTATGTCTAGTATATGCTCCTAAACCTGTCCTTAAATCGTCTACAGGTTTTGCCCACATAAAAGGCAGGACAAGAATGGCATGTAGCCACATATACCACGTTCTTACTGCAACAGTTTAAATGCTCTCCAATGTGAATTTGCAGTCCATTTAACCTTATATGTTCTGGGGTCTCTGCAATATTCATACAGTAGTTCCCCATTCCACACTTAAAATTCCCCCATTTTCTACTAGATGTAACCACTCCTACATTTCCTTTGGACTCAAACAAGTTTTTAAATGATCTGTCTTTCCTGTATACAACCACAGGAGCCAACTCTACTTTTTGCGCAATACGTTGGTCATATGTCAAAATTTCCCAATTACGCCTAAGTATTTCCACAATTCCATCAGTATCCAAATTGTATGTGGTAATAAAACTAAGCTTCCTGTTAGGCTCTTCCTTCCTAACCTGAAGGGCTACCTGACCTCTTCCATTATTCCTGTCAGGCCTACCCAAATGGGTTGATAAATACCATCCACCCACTATTTGATTACCTCTTTAGACACCCCAGCCACTAGCCCACTGGGATGTCCCCTGTTCAAAAACATTTCAGATATAAACTTCTTCCTTAAAGGTGACATCGTCACTCACCATTCTGGCAGCCCTCACTAGCTACCCCTTGATGATGGACTTTTTTTGTGCATAGGGGTGCTGAATCTCAAAATTCAAATATGAGTTTGAAAAGGTAGGTTTACGGTAGATGCCCTAGGTTAATTTTGCATTTTCCTTGTCAATCTTCAAACACACATCCAGATAAGTTATACATTCTCCACTATGGTCATAGGTAAACTTTAAAAAAATCCACATTGGTATTAATGTAATCAAAAAAAAGTTTGCAATAACCGTGTACTGCCCTTCCATGCAAGAAATATGTCATCCAAAAGTGTATAACATATGATGTACTCTCTAAATTCACTTTTGAAGACATATTCTTACTCCAAGAATGACATCACATAGTTAGCAAAAATGGGGGCACAAGCTACCCCCATGGCCACACCCGTAGCCTGCTTAAAGCACTGTTCCTCAAAATGAATATAATTGTTTTTCAGAATAATTTTCATCAAAGCAAGCAACATATTAATAGTATCCCGATCGTATTTGCCTGTTTTAACTAACTGTTGTTCCAGTCATTCCAGGCCAGTCTCGTGGGATGAGAGTAAACAAATTACGTGTGTCAATAGTTACCAATGTAATGTGTCTACAGGTGCAGATGTTTAATTTTTCTAAAAAATGCCAGGAATCTCTGCAGATGTAGTCAAAACACTCCAACCCTTCACGTAACTATGTATCAAGAATTTACTAATAAAGCAGGTCTTTTCCCTGCTTTCCATCTACTATGGGTCTAAACTTTGGGTTAATCAACCCTTTGTGAATTTTGGGGATACCAAATATATTAGACACCATGGGATGGTCATTCTTTACATAATTTATTCTTTACATAATTTTACTGTTTTTTTATCTAACTGCCCTTCAAGCAAACATGTCTTCCAACCTCAGGTCAACAGTTCTATACATGAGATTAATTTCATTAATTAAACTTTCCTCATATGCCCCTTCCATTAATAAGGCATTCATAGCATTAGAATAGCCCCCAGAATCCATTATTACCAAACCACTACCCTTGTCCGGCTTCATAACATGAATGCTGGGGTCTTTATTTCCATTAATATTCTTCCTTCGTTAAATTATAATCAAATACTTTCCTTGCTTGTCTTATTTCATTTTCACAAACTTTTTCATAAATGCCTATAAAATTGTTAGTTGGTAGATTAAAGGTGCTTGGTTTCCTCAAGGTTCTATCGTCGTCTTGAGTTTGTATATTAGTAAACCACATTTTGCAATTCAATTTGTGTACAAATAATTTGAGGTCAACGAGTACTTGTGCCTATATTGGTTTTCCTACTTGGAACAAAGGTCAGTCCTTTAGATAACAAATGAGCATACTCTGAGGTTAACTGCCTGCTAGAATAATTGTAAATCTTAAAATCACCGCTAATATTTGTAGTAACATCTGGTACTAAACATTTTTTATTTAGCAATGCTATTATAACATCAATATCTTCCTGCTCTTTAATATGCAAAATTAACCTCTGGCTTCTACCGTAAACGTACCTTTTCAAACTCATGTTTGAATTTTGAGAGTTGGCACCCCTATGCACAAAAAAGTCCATCAAGGGGCAGCTAGTGAGGGCTGCCAGAATGGTGAGTGAAGATGTCACCTTTAAGGAAGAAGTTAAGTTTATATCTGAAATGTTTTTGAACAGGGGATATCCCAGTGGGCTAGTGGCCGGGGTGTCTAAAGAGGTAATCAAAAAAGAGGGTGGATGGTATTTATCAACCCATTTTGGGTAGGCCTGACGGGAATAATGGAAGAGGTCAGGTAGCCCTTCAGGTTAGGAAGGAAGAGCCTAACAGGAAGCTTAGTTTTATTACCACATACAATTTGGAAACTAACGGAATTGTGGAAATACTTGGGCGTAATTGGGAAATTTTGACATATAACCAACGTATTGCGCAAAAAGTAGGGTTGGCTCCTGTGGGTGTATACAGGAAAGACAGATCATCTAAAAACTTGTTAGAGTCCAAAGGAAATGTAGGAGTGGTTACATCTAGTATAAAATGGGGGAATTTTAAGTGTGGAATGGGGAACTGCTGTATGAATATTGCAGAGACCCGAGTATATAAGGTTAAATGGACTGCACATTTACATTGGAGGGCATTTAAACTGTTGCAGTAAGAATGTGGTATATGTGGCTAGATGCCAGTCTTGTCCTGCCTTTTATGTGGGCAAAACCTGTAGACTATTTAAGGACAGGTTTAAGGAGCATATACTAGACATAAGAAAAATAATAAAATGACCAATGCCTTGAGTAGGCATATTTCTGAGAATAAAGACCACATTTGTAAGTTTTCAGTTTTGCAGCAGTTGGTAAAGGACCATCAGGGTAGAGTTCTGGATGTGCATTTGGACATATGTGAGTTAAGGTGGCAGTTTAAGGATGAATGTCACCCAGACACCTGGTATTAATGAAAATTTGAATATTGCATGTCTTTTGAAGTTAAAAAACATTTAAGGGTAACACCCATAAGTTTTAGATATATTATTGGATATTTTATGGTTTATAGGGAATGTATATTTTTATTGTTATTACTATATATTTTTTTACATGTGCATATTTTTTATATGTAATTGCCAGTAATTGTTCATATTGTTGCATTTATACATTTGCCACATGCATTTTCCTTTTAGATTTTTATGTGATTGTGTAGTATATTTAATTGGATAATTGAATGTTTTACACATAAAAGGGCTGGGTGTAGAATTGAAATTGTTCTGATGAAGTCCCTTCAGTAGGGAAGAAAGCGCTCAACCAGTGTGTGGTACAATAAAGCTGTTGGATTTTACCAGTTGCTGTGGAGGTTTTTTCAGTGATTCTGCCAAGAATACTGAACATCTGAGCAGCATACCAAAGCTTTGGCGCCTTCCTCTTTTGTGTGACCTATGACCCTAGCATGAGAATGTGAGGCGATATGTAAGGGGCATATCGATGCAAGACTTCAGCCAGACTTCAGTTTTTGCTTTGGTCAGTCAGACGTATGACCTATGCCAGTTTCAATTGCAAGTAGACTGATAAGTATCTGTTGTGGAACCTTCCAGCTTTCTTTAATATTTGACTGAAAAGTTGTATCCGATGCTGTCTTTTCATCTGCTTTCAGTCTGGAGTTTTTGGATCTGAGGCTGGCCATTACTCAGACTTCAGCTCACCAGGCTCCGCTTCCCCCACCCACAGTCCCTCACTCCCCAGAATTAGTTGGCCACCATTCCAGCATAGCAGCTCGATTGTGGCTCCATTGGAGTGTATTCTTTTTAAAAAGTAATTTTCACTGTTTTCTTCTTTGTCCCCTGCCCTGCAGGGGTTTAGGTTAGGTAGTTTGCTAGGTAGGTGTGTTTTTGGCTTAATGTGTGCCTTAATGACAGGCATTCCCATCTTCAGTGTGTCTTTTCTTTGTTCCTTATTTATCTAGGGTTTTTTTAGTTGTTAGTAATAGCTAGTTTGGTTAGGTAGTAGTATGATTTTCTCTTAGTGTCATAGTCAGGTGTAGTCCTTGTTACATTTGCTTTGCAGCAATGGATCCTAAAGAATTCAAGCAATGTGCAGTGTTTGGGTACAAGGTTTCCTTGAAAGATGCCAATTACCAGTATGCCTGTTGCTTGAGGGCTGCCCACCTGGAGTCACTGTGCCATTTGGGAGGTGTTTGGTACTCGGGTTGTCAATGAAAGGGGGGGGCCTAGCTGGTTCTCAAGGGCCTTCTCCTGGCTGGTGCATCATCTTCAGCTTTCTTGTCCAAGGAAAATTGGATCTGATTTACAAGCTTACATCTAAGGACCCAAACCTGCTTAAGGGGTCAGTAAGAGGTTTGCCTCCTCGGCGGCTCCTGTTCCTCCATCTACCCATTGAACCCAAAAGTCCCAAGACCTTCAGGTTACCGGCTGCCTTGGCACAGACTTTGGCTTAGACTCCTTTGAGCTGATCTCCTTTGGTGCCTGCATCCGGGCATAGCTTCCTCTCTGGTTTTCAGTATCCTCAGACCACTTTGGTCGGGTTAAGGGGGCTACCTTAGAGAGTATGATTTCCTTTTCTTCACCTTCCACCCCGCCAGGTTTTCTGTGGAGATTTCCTCTTCACATGCTTTTGGTCTGAGCTTCTCTAGTTTGGGTCCAAGTGGTGGAACCCTTGCCATGTACACGAACTTCCAAGCCCCTTTGTCCACTCAGTCATTGAGGTTGGTGGGCAGACTAAACGCATCTGATCTGGAGCAACTGATGAGATCCTTCTTACAAGCACAGATGCAATTGGGCCCGATTCCATTGCCTTCCTGGAACCTTGGCTCCATCTCCTTGGCTTCCTCACTCAGGCCTGACTGTGTTCTCATCACTAGGGTTGGATCCAATGGCATGGCCAGTTTTGGCTTCGATCACAACCTCGGTCTCCTTGACTCTAGCTGCATCAGAGTAAAGTGGACCTCAGAACTGAAACATCAAGGCTGACATCTCGGCATTGAGTTCATCCTTTATGCTTGGAGCATTTGTTGTCTTTAGCTTGGCTCCAGTCTCTGTGTTGGGGCACTGTGTAGATCCCCCAGACTCTAGCACATCTCTGGGTCCTCAGATCCCAGGACCATCCGGTCTAGTCGGCCGGCTTCTGCTTTCACCTTCAATGTCATGGAGAGATTTTTGTCCGATTTAAGGATTAGTGGTTGAATACAGCTAGTGTTCTCCCCCCTCCCTCACATCCGTGACTGTAACTACCCATCAATCTGGTCAGCGACAACTCACTCCTGTTGGTCTCCAGTTTATCCCCCCTTGCTGGAGCCTCTACCTCCTACCCCACCCCAACCTCTCCTGAGTGAGAATTGTCTGTTAAGAGGTGGTGCAAGAGGAAGCACCTGGACTCTCCCAGTGAATCTCTCACTGAAGATACTGACCTCAAGGAAGGGGAGGGGTCCTTAGAGTCTCTGTGACGATGCCTCCTTTGGTGATCTTTTGGGGCTTTTTCGTCAGCAGACGGGCTGACCACCGAAGCCCCTTCTCCAGAGGAGTCAGGATATCTGGAGGCCTTCAGGGTAACCTCATCCACATCCTGGGTGGTTCCCCCCAGACTCACTTATTGACCTTGTGTCTTGGAAGGCAAGGAAGGAACCCAGTACAGTGGAACTGCTCCCCAATAAGCTGTATAAAGTCTGACCCCCCCCCCCCCCAAGGACCAACCTCAGTAGAGTAAGGGTCTGGCTTTAGATGCAGTTGTGGTGGCTGCCAGGAAAGGATATTTCAGAGGAGAGTTCCTTGGTCCAGTCCCTGAATAAGGCATCTCAGGAGTTGGACCATTTGTGGAAACTCTCTTATGCTTCAGTTACATTTACTCTGAGGGCTGTTGATCGTCTTTCTCACTTTGTGATACTTCAGCATGATATAATATCAGAAGTGTTGAACATCAAGACATAGCAGTCTCCAGAGGTCCAGAAGAGACTGTTGTCCACTCTCCAGTCTATTGCCAATATTTCCATGAGGCTCATTTCCAATGCAGCTGATCGGGTGGCCATTGCCATGTGCTGTCACACTTGAATGAGATTGTGCAACTTTGCAGACTGCCTTAAGATATCCGTTATCAATGTCCCCCTTTGGCTGTCCACTCTTTGGACCCAAGATTAAAGACACTTTGACTTGGGAGCAAGCAAGACAGAAGGATACCATCTGAGTACCTTCAGCATACCATTTCACATTATCAGAAGGGGGAAAATATCTCTTCAGGAATTTGCAGAAGTCTTTCCAGAATGTTCCTCTTAAAGGTTTACCCTATGGAAGGGAGGTACCTATAATGGATGCCACCCTTGCAGCAGGGATGGACTGTATAACCAGGGATTCTGTGGAATATTCTCTCGGAAGTCCTTTCAGAGATCCTGGAGGATTGTCCCTGCTATGGAGACAGTTGGCGGTCGCTTGCCTGTGCACTCAAGCTTAGAAGGTCATCAGCTCGGATGCATGGGTGTTGAGATTCCTATCCAGAGGCTATTCACTTCCATTTTTAGCAATTCTAAGTGTCAATCCCAGACATCTCCCTGACATTCTACCCTACGAAAGACAGCAGCCAGCTGTAGAAATTCAGAAGCTGCTGGCAAATTGAGTCACCTAAGAAGTTCCACCAGACTAACAAGGATCTGGGGTCTATTCAAGGTTTTTTGGTACCAAAGATGAGAAAGGACTTCAGGCCAGTCTTGGATTTCAGCAAACTGAACTCTGTGAAACGGACCAAATTCTAGATGGTCACTGTGGAGTCCATTCTACCTGTGTGAGGATAGACGACTGGATCTGCTAGAGTAGCTAGACAGACCTTAAAGATGCCTATAATCATACAAGGATAGAGATATGTTTCAAGAGGTTCCTGTGTTTCTGGCTGGGAGTCTGTCATTACCAATTTAGGGCACTGCCACTTGGTCTCACCACTGCCCCTGGCTTTTCCATAATTGTATGGCAGTTGTAGCAGCCTAGCTCTGGCTACAGTGATTTTATGTCTTCCCGTACCTGGACGATTGGCCCCTCACTGCCCCCATGAGAGTATCTCTAATCATGGTCCAGGGATATCTTACTGCACCTAAGGTAATTTCTTTGGGATCACCATCAGTTATCAGAAATCAAGCCAATATCTCGTCCAGACACTGGAATTTATAGGCTGCCACTTGGATACTTTATCACAAATTGCCAAACTTCCAGAATAACCAGCCTTCAATTTCAGGCAGTCTCTTTGCTTTCTTACAAAATAATGCCAGTGTGTATGCTTTTCTGAAACTTTTGGGTCACCTGGTAGCTTCCTTTGGTCTGGTCCCTCTTGTGAGGTACCGTATGAGGGCCCTACAATGGACTCTTGCAGTGCAGTGGTCCTATTTGATGCATCTAATGGGTTTCCCTATAAGGCTGATGAAGGTCTATTGTGATCAGGTTCATTGGTGGTTGGAATCTCTGTCTATGACCAACTGGAGATAGTTTGATGATCTTCGTGTTTCATTGTTGCAGTCATCACATTTGGGTTATCCCTGCTGGGGTAGCCCTCGGCCTGCCTGAATACCAGAGACTTAGTATTTCTGTGTCGGTTGCTGTTGCTTGACAATTGACCTCAGATTTTCAGTTGTATAAAGGAAAGCGGCCAACACCATTACATCAGTCTTTCTTGCCTTGGAGCCAGAAGCAGTTCGCATGGGTGCCGGTGGCTGCTACCCGAGTTTAGATTCCGAATTGAAGTTGAAGTCTTCGATTGGGGATCCTTTTTTCTTGCACTAACCGATGTCAGAAAAAGTTAATAACTCTCTCGCTTGCGGAAAGCAAATACCACACTGGGACTTCCACTCCTACCATGTCACTTGTCTAGGCCCAGACCACGACGTCCCTTGTTGTTGGTTCTGTGCTTTAACACCAGAACTATTCGTCGTCGGGCCCTTATTGTATCCAGATATTTCCATTTGCAATCCTCAAATCCTGATGTGGCTTCCGTAAGCCATCTGGCAGTAGACCTTCCGAAAAAACGTAAAGACAGAGACAAGACCGCACAGGACTAAACCTTCTGACGTTATCGCCAAGCTGGTAGGCAGTCCTTCAGAATTCATTGAGATGCTTTCTCAACCCCTGATGCCCACTTCAGTTAATTTGCAGGCCTCTGCCGAGATCCTTTTGGAGTCCGGTACTCCACAGAACTCTTCCTCGTCTAAGGATCCTGCTGTCTCTACCTGTGATGGGCCTGGAGCCGCTGTCCAGGCATTGGCTTCCAAGGAAGTCCTTCGCAACACCGAATCCAGACATAAACCGACGCCTTCTTTCCCGGCTACCATTCTTTCTAAAACAACAGAGTTCCTTGTGCCCAGGGGTCGAACCACCCCCAAGAAACAGACTTCCAGACATTCTTTGGCGCCTGCTCCCTTGCTTCATTAGAATGACAGAGGACCTCATCATGCTGATTAGGGGAAGCCAAGCCACTCCCTCAAAAAGAAAGATCTATCTCCAGAAGTTTTGTCTAAACAAGAGTCGCATGAATCTGATGCATCTGACTATGAAGACATGCAGCCCCCCTCTACATATGAGGATTCTGATGCAGAGGAATCTATTCCTTCAGCCTCTCCCCCAGAGGATTTTTCCTTTGGGGAAACCCTACATACTTTAAGGTAGCATTTCAAATGGGAGAGTCAAGACTACCCACAATCTAAGAAGAGACTCAGAGTTCCTGGACCTTCCACAGCACAGGCCCTTAGCCATCCGCCCAGTCCTAGATGTGGTGGATGATGTCGTCCTTGAATCCAGCTTGACTCCAGACACCCACCCTCCTGTTCCCAGAAAGCCAGGCAGGTACTACAGAGTCCCTGATTCTCACAAATATCTTTTTTTAAAAACCCAGCAGCAGACCTTGAGGTCATTGCTTAAGGGTCAAAAGGGGTTAAAGCTACTTCATCTAGGAATCCCACCCCCTCAGACAGGGATTCCAGAGCACTGGACAGATGGGGTAAAAAAGTATACACCTCAGGTACTCTTGCTATCAGGGCACTAAATTGTCAGTTCCATATGCTTAAATATCAGCAACATACCGTGGAACTCCTTAAACAAAAATTCCTCCTTTCATGCATGGGCAGAATCCAAAGATTTACAAGAATTAATGCACTCTGCTGGTTACGTAGCTAAACACACTTTGCACTGCAGTTTTGACGCCCTAGAAGCTTCTTGCAGGGCAGCAGTCGCTGGATCTGTCATTAGAAGGCATGCATGGCTTAAAGAACAACCCTTGCCAGACCATGTCCAATCAAAATTATTGGATGCACCGTTGCACAAAGATAACTGATTTGGTACTAAAGCAGAAGAGGTGTTAAAAAAGATGGAAGAAAAAGCAAAATCTATGCAGACTGTTAAAGATTTCTTACAGATACAGCCCCCTATGTTCAGCAGGTATTTTCCTTCCAAGCACTGGTACTTTTTTGTACCTAGCAAACAGGGCCAGCCTAGGCCCCGTGGAAGCAGACCTCCAAGACAGCAGTCCCAAGGCTTGCAGAGATTTAAGCAGTGGACTGCTTCCACTTCAAAACCAGAGAGTTCTAAGCCACCCCCTTACATTAAAAACTCACAATGACTCAACCCCCTCCCTACCTCGCCTCTGCCCACCATCACATACACCTTGGAGGAAAACTCTCCTTTCACTCAAGCACCTGGGCCACCATTACCAAGGACTAATGGGTCCTGAACATTGTGTCTTAGGGGTACAAATTCTTCCACACCCTTCCACCCCAGAAGGGTTTCCAGGTCTGCCACCAACTCAGTGGCCACAGGCTCTCAAGCAAATCATACCCTGCTCTCCATGCGAGCAGTAGAACACGTTCCTGCATAGCAGATAGGCCAAGGCTTCTACTCCAGACTATTTTTTGGTATCCAGAAAAGAAGGCACCTGGCTCGATCTATCCCTTCTGAACACCTTCATGGTGATCCCAAAATTCAAAATGCTTACCCTCCAGCAGCTGCTACCCATGTTGACCAAGGACGCTTGGCTAGTCACCCTGGACCTAAAAGAGGCCTACCTCCACATTCCCATCAGGGCATCCTGCCGAAAATATCTTCTCTTCAGGGCAGGATCTCAACACTTTCAGTTCTCTGCACTTCCCTTTGGCTTATCTACTGCTCCGAGAGTTTTCACAAAATGCCTGGCTTCGACCATTGCTTTTTGCTGACAAATATTTGAATTTACCCCTACTTAGACAACTGCCTTATTCAGGCAGACAGCCAGGAAAAGCTGCTCAAAGACCTGGCCTTTGTAAAGGACCTACTAACCTCCTTAAGGTACACAATCAATTAAAAGAAATCCAAACAGGTACCCACCAAAAGGGCAATCTTCCTGGGAACACGTCTGGACACAGCATACCAGATGGTATGCCCATCACCAGAGAAACAAAGTTTCCTATCAGCTTACTTCTCTCAGCTGGCCACCAGGCCCCAGGTTTCTGCAAGGAACATCCTGCAGTCCCTGGGGATCATAGCATCTTGCATACTCCTTATTCCATATGCCAGGCTACATATGAGCAAACTTCAGTGGTACCTAAAGAGCCTTTGGTGTCAACACACTCAAGATCTGGAAACTCTTTTACCTATTATTCCTTGCCTGGGGGAGGATTAACACTCAAGATCTGAAAACTTTCACCTATTATTCCTTGCCTGAGGGAGGATTTTCTTTGGTGGGCAACAGCCTGCTCCCACATCCCGCCACCCAGACCCTCACCACAGATGCATCAGACTACACTTGGGGTGCACACCTGGACGGCAGGTGCATACAGGGCCAATGGAACCCCCAGCAACTCCCCATGCACACAAGTCTAAAATTGATGATGGCTGTGCTGCAGGCCTTGATGGCTTTCAAACCCCTTCTATCTCAAGGGGTTCTCCTGATTAAAACAGACAGCACCACAGTGATGTGGTACATCAACAAGCAGGGAGGGACTCATTCCTTCCCACTGTGCAGGCTGACCATGACCCTCTGGTTCACAGCCACTTCCATGCATCTGCACCTGTTAGCACGATACCTGCCAGGCTCTCTCAACTCCCTGACAGGCCAATTAAGCAGAAGATTGTTGGACCCCCATGAGTGGCAGCTCAACAGAAACACCTTCTTACTAATAACTCGGAAATGGGGAATCCCGGAAGTCAACCTCTTTGCCTCCCACACCAGCTATCAGCTCAGCAAAATTTTGCTCCAGAGAGCATCACTGCATGGCATGGAAAGTAGATGCCCTGTCCTTCCCCTGGGTAAACCTCTCTGTCTAAGCCTTTCCTCCCCTACCTCTCATTCCCAAGGTACTGATCAAAATAAGGGAGGGAAAACCAAGTACCATTCTCGTAGCTTCAGACTGGCCCAGACAGCACTGGTACCCCTTGCTGCGCAGCCTGTCTCCACTGTTCCCATGGAATCTTTCTCAGATTCCCAACCTCCTAACCCAGAGGGAAAGGGAATTCATGCACCCCCAATTGCAGACACTCAGTTTGGCAGCTTGGCTTATAACCTGACCAATCTGCCCTCCTCAGTAAACAGGTTCTGGATGTTATCCTAGCACCAGAAAGTTTTATGCAGATAAATGGAAAAGGTTCTGCACTTGGATCCTGACTAAGGGGGGCAATATGGCACAGCCCTCCATCCCTCTCATCCTGGATTACTTAGCTGACCTACTACACAGTGGTCTCTCTTTCTCCTCTATAAAAATTCATGCCTCTGCCATTTCCGCTCTTTTTCCCCACTGAACAGCCTCTTTTTTCATACCCTCTGATCAAGCAGTTCCTCAGTGGGGCTAACAACTTGAGGCCCCCCAGAAGGGCACCGGATTGGGGCCTTAACTTTGTCTTGGAAAAACTCACCCTGCCTCCATTCAAACCAGCCTCTTCTGCAGAGCTAAAATTTCTCTCCTGGAAGACGGCCTTCCTCCTGTTCATCACTTCAGCCAGAAGAGTTTGAGTTGCAAGCACTCATGGCAGTGGAACCCGTCATCATCTTCCATGCAGACCGGGTATCCCTCAGAACATCCTTCATGCCCAAGGTTCATAGGTTCGTACTAGGCCATCTGCCCAAGGGCATCCACAAGCCTAGCCCATAGTTATGTGGCCTTCGCCACCCCTTTAGTTTGAATATAAACCATGCCCATCATTTTTCCGTGCCTCTGTCAAGCAGTGACACTGAAGTAATCCCTGGGGTATATCCGCGATCTCCCATCCATTGGTCAAGATTCCTCTTGAACAAGGCCAGCGAGGTGCTCTGCCTCACATGTACCGGGATTTTGTTCCACAGCATAGGGAGTCTCTGGGTGATGAATCTGTCCCTCCAGCACGTTCTATTTATAACCGTGTCAAGGTTTAAGTCTCCCGCCCTTGTGGTTCTGAGGGATCTAGATTTTTTGAGGTGAAGCATATTCATCAAATCTGGGTTTGACATGGCCTTGTATGTCAGGCACAGGTCACCTCTGAGCAAGCGGTATGAGACTGAATAGAGCTGGAGTTCTTTCAGTCGGGCAGCATAAGACATATTTTTAGACCCTTTATCCTTTTGGTGAGGAACTTTTGGGGCCTTTCAAGCTGCAGCAGGTGTCTGGTCAGATACATTCGAGCGGGTCATTGTACTCAATCATAGGTCTAATGAGTGATGAGTACAGGGGGACGATGACCTCCCTTGATCTAGATGTGAATCCCTTCATGATCAGGTGGGCGATATAGAAGGTTTTCCTAACTACTTTAGCAACATGAGTGTCAAGCGAAGGCTACTGTCAACCTGGGTCCCCAGACCTGATGACTTTTTCTGTGCTCAGTGGATTGCCACCTATATGGTAGCTAGGGGTAACCTTGTTTTTCCCGAAGGGTATGACTATGCATTTTTGGCGTTTAACTTCAGGCCATGGCTCTGGCACCAGTTATCCATTTCTGTGAGGCCCTTCTGGAGGATATCTGTGTCAGATGTGTTTTCGACTATGGCCCAGTTTGCAGTCATCTGCAAACTTTGTCAGCCATAACCCTCCTGTGTTTGCTTGTACTTCAGAAAAGTAGATGCCGAACAAGAGTGGACCCAGGACTGAGCCTGTGGGACACCACTTGTGACAGGCTTTGAGTCTGACATGGCTCCAGCAACTCTGACCCTGTGGGTTCTGTCACTTAGCCAGTTTGCAACCCATCTTGTGATGTATGGGTTTACATTCAAGCTGATGAGTTTTTCGATGATACCTGAGTGGGGTATTGTGTGAAGGCCTTTGCCAGGTCGAGGTAGGCTGTATGGACTGCCTTTCCTCATCAATGGCCTTGGTGACTGTCTCGAAAAAGTCAACCAAGTTTAAGAGGCAGGATCTGCCTTTGACAAAGCCAAACTGGGTTGGATCCAAAGTCTGCAAGTTCCCTATGTCTTTATTTATGAGTTCCATTATGATCCTCTCCATGGCTTTGCAGATAAGGCTTGTCAAGCTAATGGGGCGGTAATTTCCAGGGTCTGTGGAGGCACCGCCCTTATGAAGTGGGACCACAGTCGCCGTGCGCCACTCCTTGGGTACATATCCTGAGGTGAGGCTAAGATTAAACAGCTGTCCTAACTGTGGGTTTAATTCCTCGTTGAGTTCATGAAGCACACAGCCGGGGACACCATCCGGTCCCATGGATGCTGTGTTTTTTGCCTTAGTGAGGGCAGTTCTCACCTGGGTGTTGGAGATGTTTGGGGGGCTACAATCCTCTGGAATAGATATCTCTCCTTTTGGGGGGGGGGGGGAGAAATTTGCACTGAACCTGTCAGCCAGTATGTTGGCAATGTGTGTAGGTTCAGTAATTTTCACATCATTTTGAACTAATTCTGAGCATATCTGGGAGTTTCCTCCTAGGTTTCTAACATAGCTAAAGAAGGCCTTATGATTGTCTTTAGAGTCCTTGGAGATTTTTCTCTCAATTTGCCTTGGATGATTTTATGAGAGCTCTTAGTTTTTTACTTATAATGATCAAAGGTGTCTTACCTTTCAAGGATTTTGCTCTATCTTGTAGTAGCTTCCTCCTTTTGTTGTAGAGCTTGTTTATAGCTGGGGTCCACCAGACAGGTGGTATCCAATGCAGCTCTTAACCAATCCATCCATTTGCCCACCTTCTTTCCTAAACCTTAGAACAAGGGGAGGAGGATTCTGCACTCTCTAGATGTGCACAGACACCTTGGATACTATCTGGACAGGGCTAAAACCCTTCAAAAAATGTGATCAACTGCTGGTTTGCTTTGCTTCAGGGGCAGAGGGCAAAGCCATCTCCAAATGGATAGCACACTGCATCCATTTCTGCTACAAACCGCATGGCAAGCCTCCCCCTAAGCGGGTCAGGACCCACTCCACCACAGCAGCCTCCACCTCTGCAGCATTCCTCAGAGGAGACTTCACCAGAGACATCTTGGAGGCTGCCACCTGGACATCTGTTCACACCTTTACCAAACATTGCCACATGCCTCTCTTCTAAATCTAGGGCAGGTTTTTCCTCTGCAGTCTTGCAGGGCATGCTAGCCAGCCCCTAGCTTCCTTGACTGCTTCCACCCATTTTCTCAGCGTTGGGAATCTACCCAAATGTGATGACTGCAACAGTGAAACACGAAGAACATAGTACAGTTGTGTACATTTACCATAAATGTAGATGTTAGAGGGTCTTCACTGTTGCAGTCCTGGTTTCCCTCCCTCCTTCCCTCTTTTTCATACCTTTCTTCCTTGTTCTTTCCTTACAAGGGACATATTCATATGTTTTTCCACTGGTGGGGTCCTACCACCAGAACCTGGCCTCCTACTTTGGGAGCTCTTGACCGGTTTGGGCAAGGAAAAACTGATGTAATGGGGTCAGCTGCCTTCCTTTATACCACTGACCACCTGATGTCAGTCTTCAAGCGACTGCAACCGACGCAGAAATACTAAGTCTCTGGTATTCAGGCTGGGCGAGGGCTACCCCAGCAGGGATAACCCAAATGTGATGACTGCAACAGTGAAGACACTCTAACATCTACATTTATGGTAAGTGTACACAACTGTACTTTCTTCCACTGGCCACCATCGCTACTGATGTCTCCCTTCTCGTGTGGGGAGGGGCACTGTGAAGGGACGACAGTTTAAGCTACCTGGTCTTCCTCAGAGGCCAACTTTGACATCCGTGTCTTGAGGATGAAGGCTGCCATCCTTGAATTGCAGTCTTTCCTGGAAACTCTCCCCAGCTGTGTGATTTTGATCCGATGGGCAATATGTCCATTGTTTGTGTTCCCCCATTTGTTCAGATACCAATCTGACCCCCATATGTCGAGACCCCAGAAAAGTTTAGCAATGGGAGATTTTGTCTCGGTGGATGTCCTTCTATTCCATTGTTGCAGTTTTCTACATGTGGGTTTAACCTTCTTCCTTTTCAGTTCGTCCAGCCAGGATTCCAAAGATTTGCAGTCCCTCTAGGTACATCAGAGACATCTGATGTGGCAGTAGGAATGTGGGCCATGAAAGGGACATCTGCACGCACCAGCCCTCAGAACTTTTCAGCCACCAGTCGTACGTCAGGTGCTCCTGCTTCTCGTGGACGTCAGATAAGAAAAATTCAGATAAGTACCCGATTGGGGATCCTTCAGACCTCTTTAAATCCCTGCAACAAAAGGGCAAAGAATTGCAGCACCTCAAACATCTGCTAGTCTCACGCATCCTCAAGTTCCATAGGAACTATCCTGCCAAGATACAATTCATTAGGAAGCCTTCTCAACCTGTGCCTCCTTCCAGATCCTGGAGACCACCTAGAAAGCAGCCCCCTCTGGCCAGAGCTTCCCCATCCTCCAGCCAGAGGCCACCATTTCATTATGGAGCAGGTAGCGTCTGATTACCTGCCAACCTCACTTCCCATCCCTCCCACTTCCTTACCCCTGTATGCCCGCCTCTTTCACCATCTGCCTGTATGGTCCCACATTATCACAGACAAATGGGTTCTTTCCATCATTCAGAACGGTTACTTTGTCGTGGACAACCCCCCCCTCGATTAAGGCTAGGCACTCCACAGCCACCCACCAGTCAGCTATCCCTCCTACAACTGGTACTGCATACCCTGCGGGTGCAAGGCACTATAGAGCCAGTGCCTATAGAAATAAAAGGAAGACGATTCTACTCCAGAATCTTTCTGGTCCCCAGAAAGGATGGGTCATGGAGGCCCATACTAGATCTTTCACGCCTCAACCCTTTCCTAAAAGTAGCTACCTTCAGGATGCTTACTCTACTCACCCTCTTCCTACCTCGAGGTTTCATGGCAACCTTGGATATAGAGGATACTTGTCTATACCTACCAGTAAAAGTCACCTTCAGGAAATACCTGAGGTTCTTGGCTGGCTCATCCCGTTATCAATTCTGTGTCTTCCCCTTTGGGGTGTCTATTGCTCCTAGGGTATTCACAAGATGTCTGGCCCAGTCATCGCTTACTGCAGGACAAAGGGTATCCAAATATTCCCTTACCTAGACAACCTGTTAATTCAGGTAGACATCAGAAGACCCTTCTTCACACTCAGGCCCTTCTGTACCTCTTACAGTTTCTAGGATTTCAAATAAATTTCCCAAAATCTCACCTGGAGCCCGCACAGGGCATTGCAGAATCTGGACAAACCTGATGAACACCTTCTTGCCACCAGAGAAGGTGGTGTCCTTGACCCACCACCTACCACCTACTTTGCACCGTTCAAGCATCAGAACTGACAGCAAGGCGGCTCCTGAGATTTCTGGGTTACATGGCAGCCACCATTCCCATGCTGGCCTTCGCAAGACTGCATATGAGGAAACTTCAATGGTGTCTTTGGTCAGTATGGACTCAGCACTCCCATCCCCTGTTTTTCAGGATTCTCCTCCTTCCCTGCTTGAAACAGGAAATTCAGTGGTGGATGGCTCAGGTGGCCAAGAACCCAGGCCTCCCTCTCCAAACACCCACACCCACCCAGATCATGCATGCAGATGTTTCCGATCTGGGAAGGGATGCAACAGTACGACAAAGACAAGTGTAAGGTTTGTGGACAGACGCACACAAACTAGAGCACGTAAATGTCAGAGAGATGAGGGCAATCCTCCTTGCTCTACAAGCCTTCCAACTCTACCCTAGAGCAAGGCCCTCTCAAGATATTCACAGAGAACACCATATTCATATGGTATCTCAACAAACGGAGAGGGATCAACTCATACCTCCTATGCAGACTAGCTCTGCAGGTGTGAGAACTGGCCACCTCACAGGGAATTACTCTACAGGAAGCCTACATACCCTCCCTGCACAACTCCCAGCCAGATTACCTAAGCAGGACCATTTCAAACAACCACGGATGGATGCTTCACAGAGATGTTTTCCTGGATCTGATCCTCAGGTGAGGCATACCAAAAATAGACCCGTTTGCCTCCTCCATAAACAGGCAACTTCCTGGTTATTGCAATAGGACACCTGACCCCAAAACACTGGCAACAGATGCCTTCTCAATATCCTGGAAAGGGAAATTTCTGTATCCCCCCCCCCCCCCCCGATTCAGAAAGTGCTGCTGAAAATTCAGCAGGACTCACCAGAAATCTTGCTGGTGACTCCCTACTGGCCAAGACAGCACTGGTCCCCCCCCCCCCTCTCTTTCATTTCTCCAAGGGCAGTCACCACAAGTTACCTCCCTCAGTGGACCTATTCACACAGCACAAGGGATCACAGATGCACCCACAGTGGCAATCCCTGCACCTCGCCCTGTGGTTGATAGGATTCTGATCCCCTTTAGACACCTGTACATCAAGGACATGCTTAGTGTCCTGCAAGAGGCCAGGAAACCTAACCCAAGAAAATCCTATCTCTCAAAGTAGAAAAGGTTTTCTATTTGGTGTCACAAAAGACAGTTGGACCTGCTGGAAAGTGACATCCCTCCTTTCCTGTCTTAACTGTGTGAACTGTTGCAGACGGGACTGGTGCTACTCATCCTTAAAAGCACACTTGTCAGCAATTTCTGCCAGTCTACCTCTGGATCCACCCCTTGCATCCAGACTTCCTGCTGAGCTCTTCCTCAAAGGGGTACTTCACTTGAGACCTCCCAGGAAACCATCGCCGTTTCCCTGGGACCTTAACTGTGTATTAAAAAAACTCACCCTAGCCCCTTTTGAGCCAGCAGACAAAGCCTCCCTAAAATTTTGCACATGGAAAACTCTGTTATTGGTGGCTCTGACCTCAGCCAGCAGGGTCTCAGAGCTACAAGCTCTAATGGCTACACCACCTCTTTTAGTCTTCCACCTTGGCAGGGTTACTTTTAGGGCTGACCCGTCTTTCATGCCCAAAGTAGTGAATGACCTATCCTTGAACCAGGTCATTCACCTGCCCACCTTTTTCCCCAATCCGCAGGGAGATAGTGAGAGAGCACTTCTTTCCCTTGACGTCCACAGACAACTGTTAGGAAATCAGACCGTCTCCTTCCACCCCAGAGCCGTAGGGAAAGCAGTGACCAAACCGACCATTTCGGGCTGGATCTCCAGGACCATTTCATTCTGTTACCTATACCATGGGAAAACCTTCCAGAGCAATATCAAAGCCCACTCCAGCAGAGCAATGGCCTCTTCTGGAGCCGTCTTTAAGGGTATAAACACCAACACCATCCTTGAAGCAGCTACTTGGTCCTCTGTGCACACCTTTACTAAGCACTACAAGCTGGACCATATCTCTAGAGCCAGGAAGGGGTTTGCCAAAACTATCCTACACGGATTCCTGGAAAACTCTTCCAGACCACCACCAAATCCCCTGTGAGCTTTGGCACTCACCCACATGTTGAATATTGCAACATTGGAATAGAAGAACATAGGAATGTTGTGTAAAATCTTGCCATAACCATAGATGTCCTTCTCTTCCATGTTGCAGCATTCCTTCCCTCCCTCTTTCCCCTCCTGTCAGGTTGCACTTGTTCTCCTGGGTAGCACTGGACAGGCAATGCCCTTATAGGACTGTCTCCGATTGGGGCGTTCTATGTTCTCAGGGCTGGTGCGAGCAGATGTCACTTTTAAGGCCCACATTCCTGCTGCCATGTCAGACGCACTTAGGCTGAAAATCTTTGGAATCCTGGCCGGACGAACATGAAAGGAAGAAGGGTAAACCCACATGTAGAATACTGCAACATAGAAGAGAAGGACATCTATGGTTATGGTAAGATTCTACACAACTTTCCTTTTCTGATTGCAGTGCGCATCCTGGGGAAGCCCAACATTCTGGCAGACAGTTTTAAGCAGAAGTATTCTTTCTCACGTGTGATCTTTGAATCCAAGGGTAGCTGCTTGGAACTTTTGGAGCTGGGGCACTCTGTGTTGGCTTTCCCCTCCAATACCCAATGCAGCAGATGATATGCCTTAGTCCCTCCTCAGGAGCAGTCACCTAAAGACTCTCTTCTCTATGCTTGGCACCCAGGTCTTTTGTAGGCATATCCACCAGTTCCCCTAATCAGGTTCCTTCAGAAGGCAGCCCACTGCTGAGTGACTGTGATCCTCATTGACCCTTTTTGGCCCTGTCAGGTGTAGTTCTCTTTTATGTGGCCTCTTCTAAGATACCTGCCCTGTGTGTTGGTTCCCATTCTGGATCTCATTTCCCATCCAGTAGGCCTGGATCCACCCAATCTTCAGACTCTCAAATTAACTGCTTGGTTTCTCCGATTGGCTTGATGACAAGAAATCCCAAGCTTTCAGACAGCATTGTAGGTATATCTTAATTCTCTTCACAGAAGACTTCCTACTAGGAGGGTGTATGTTAGTAAATGGAAACATTTTACCATTTGGGCTAGTTCTCAGGGCTTTAACCCCTTTTAAGTTCCTATGGAGGTAGTACTAGATTTACTTGCTGGCTTGTTCAAGACAGGTTCCAATTTATTCTATGATTTAAAGTGCAATTAGCAGTCATATCTCATTTACATGTTGGCAAGGATAATGTACGGTTTGGCTGCCTTGAAAATTTTCAAAGCTTTTTTCAAAGGTGCCTTTAACCCGTTTGGGACCCCGTACCTTCGTGGGATTTACCTCCTGTGCTGCAGGTCCTTACTGGCCCTCCTTTTGAGCCTTCTGCTAACTTGGATTTAAAGCTTTTATCTTGGAAGACATTGTTCCAGGTGGCTGTTATTCTGTGCTAGGCATATCTGAATTACAGGCTCACTCTGCTATTCCCTCCATATCTGGTTTTCCATAAAGATAGGACGTCTCTTTGCACAGACCCTTCTTTCCTTCCAAAGGAACTCAAAGCATTATTTTCGCTTTCCAGTATTTTTCCCAATTTTTCTAACTAGAATGAATACTTGTTGCATTGTCTGGATGTGAATAGACTGTTGAAATTCTATTTGGACAGGACAGTCTTTCAGAAAGTCTGACTAGTTAATTTCCTTTTCAAGGTCTAGATTAGGTAAACCTGTTTCTAAAGTTACACTGTCCAAGTGGTTGTCCTTCCCTCCTGGCTCCACCTTTATGGGAGAGTCTTTTGTCATAGAATGATTGAGTGGGAGAGGTTACTTTTCTCTTTCTTTTGGGGTCTTTAGTTTCTCTTCTGTTAGGCGGGTGCTTTGCATAAGTTTAGACAGAGAGAGGCAAACCTCAATCTGATGTGGTTTTAGGGGAGTGAGGGATTGTGAGCAAGAGAAGTTGAGCCTGGCGAGCTTAAGTGTTCCGGAAATGGACAGCCTTAGATCTGATAAGCCGTAGGTTTAACCAGACAAAAGCCACATGTCTCTATTGCTATGACGAGTACATAACTTTTGTTTTTTCATGTCATCTGAGAGAAGTAAATGGGAGTGTGGGAGGCAGCTACCATGCAAAGATGGATTTAAGTATTTATTCTGTTTAGAACCTAGTCAAAACTACAAGGAGTGTCCCATTTGCAAATACTTTGCTCCTAAAACTTTAAGGAGTTATAGCTTTTCTCAACACTTGTTTATAAACCTAGAGAATAAAGGAGCTCATGAACAGGGTAGAATGTCTTCTGAATCTTTCCAGTTGAATGTTTCTTGATAGCCGTGAAGGAAGCTCAGGAAATCAAAGCCCAGATATGTCTGCCTGGGTGCTTGATGGGCCCTCCAACTGGTCAGTTTTAACTGGTGCTACTAGTGTTGCTATCCTGCTGAAGGTGACAAGGTGTAGTATGTAGGCATATTCCACATGACCAATCAGACAACTGGCTCAACTGTGAAAGGGGTACCATGGCTCATCTATGAGGTACCCGAGGCATGCTTCACATTCTGGTATGAGAGGAAGTAATGAGTACACTTCAGGAGTTGGATCCTACCTGATATGTCTATGCTGATATTCCCAATAAGAAGCAGAAAACTAAATATACCTCTCCTTATGGTCCTTCTACTCCTAGGGATCCACCAAAAGTGTGGTATAACTCTTCAAAAGGGCATTTAAGGAGATTGCCCTCAAGTCCCCTCAGTTCTTTTCCTCCTCCTGCTTCATTACCTCATAAGAGGGGTTGGGACTCTTCTGTTGGAGAGGAAGAGTCTGAATCAGACGTGAAATTTTTGGCTTATTCCTCCCAGATCCATTGTGCAGTAGATTGAGTCGGAGGATAAGGATGCCATGTTACCTGGTTCTCTCCCAGAGGAGCTTTCCTTTGGTGTCATGGTTTTGAGAATGATGTAGCATTTTCAGTGGGAGGGAAACAACTGTCTGATGACTTGTGTATGGGAGTTCCCAAATTTTCTGTAGTCCCTCTGTGTTAGAGGCTTTTCAGGATACCTTCACCACAGCTTGTTTAAACCCAGAATTCCAACCTCCAGCACCTAAAATGTCGGATGGATGTTACAAGGTTCCCAACATGTGAAATTTCTTCTTCCTCCTTCGGATCCAGCAGTAATATCTATGAAATCTGACAAAACCACCAAACTGCTGCTATCTTCTAACGCCTTACCTATTGGTAATAAATGGAAGTGCTATGGATAGGTATTGAAAGGAAGTATGCACTTCTGCTGTACTTTGTTTCCTTGCCATTAACTATTAAACCCATATGGTTAGATATATTTCTGTCTCTTGGGTGTGATGAACAAATTACTGTCAGTTCCGAGTCTGGCAGTAAATATTCTGTTTTGTTTTTGTTCAATTCTGCCACTTAAGTAGCTGGACTATCTATTATATGCAGTAGCACTGCAGAAGCATACCGCTGCTACTAAGTCTGTTTTAAGGAGGTACTCTTGGTCAAGGTTACAGTCTTTAAGACGTCAAGTCAGGATTATTGGATGCTTCTTTGGACAAGGAAACTTTGGCCTTGCAGCAAAGGTCCAAAAGAAATCCAGATCAGGTTTCAAAAGACCTAAGGGTACTTGGTCACAAACTAGCAGATTTGTAAGGCCCTCAGCCTTCAATCTCCTACTCTCCACCTCTGCTTATCCCTCCCAAGGAGGTTTTCTGTAATCCTTTCCAGTGTGGAGACTTTGTGTCAGACTAATGGGACCACAGTGTCCTAGAGAGGCTACAAACTAACCTGGCTTCTCCCTCCTACCCATTCTGGTGTATGCCGCAATTGTTCTCAAATCATGAATACCTGGTTTTACCCATTTTGCAAGACTTGTTCCATCATGGAGCTATAGTACTAGTCCCCCCCCACCCCCCCACCCCCACCCCCACACACACACGATCAGCAAGGGAACAAAATCAGGACTCTTTCTGATCATGAGTAAGGGCACCTGGTGGTCCGTTCTGGTTTTCTCATTCTTCAACACTTTTTTAATGGTGTTAGAATTCAAGATGCTGTCTCTGAAAATTTTACCAATGAGCCTTCCTCAAACTTTCATGGTTACTCCTATTTTTATATTCCCATTCATCCAGATAACAGAAAATATAAGATTTTGCATCTTACAGTTTAATTTTTAATGCTGAATTTTGTCCTTTGGCCTTTCTACATCTCCAAGGTTATTTACCAAATGCCTAGTCCCTGTCATAACACTCTGCAGGCCCCATGGTATACATATGTACCCATACCTAGACAATCTTCTCCAGGCCTCTTCAAGAGACCAACTTTTTGAAGATCTCAGATTCACCATTGACCTTATCTTTACACTAAACTTGAAAAAGTCTTGTCCTAACATCTCGAGGTCTGCACTGCCATATAAATACTGTCTCCATGATGGCATTTCTTCCTCAGTAATAAGATTTCTTGTCTTTCCTTCCCTGAAAATTGACCTTTCAAGAGTGTGTGTGGGGCCTGGGGGTACCCAGCTTCAGGCATGCAAATTTTATTTATTTATTTTTATTTAACATTTGTTTACCAGGAATGTCCAACTTGGAACAAAGCCAATTTTTAGTGGAGGCCCAGGGAGAAAGGCTCCAGGCACATGTCTTTGTAATGTGGTAGGAAACTGGTGCACCCATAGGAAACCCACACAAATGCAGAGAGGACATGCAGACCACACAGAAGGAACCCCAGCTGAGAATCAAACTGGAGAACCTCTTGCTGTAAGGTGACAGCGCAACTGCTGCACCACCGCGTCCAAATGTATTTATTTATTTTGATAAATGATACCTTTACCAGGCTTCACTTGATTAAGTGGTATACCTAGTGTATATGGGCACAGCACTGTCAGTCCCTGAACTTTCTTCCTTCATAAAGGGGAAGAGAGGAATTATTTCTTTGGTGGATCGACTAGATATCACTGAATCCAGGAGTGCCCTTTCCGGTGTCCCCTTCTTGAAAATAAATTTTCCACAAATGTTTCAGATATGGTATGGAGATAATACTCTGAGAACTTAAAAATCCAGGTTATATGGTTAAGCCAGGAAAGGATCAACCACTTGTCAAATAAATAAGTCCTGATCCTGGCTCTTTAGTCTTTGCATCATCTTTGGTCTCCAGGAACCCTCCAGTTCCTTACCAATAATACCACTGTAGTGCGAAATATCAACAAAGGAGGAGGAGCAAAATCGTATCTCTGCAGACTTGGAACGACAGCCTGGGTGATAGCTGTCCAAGACAGCCTCTTCCAAGCAGATCTAAGGCAGACCCTCATAAATGGATGTTTAACAGATAGGTCTCCCTGCAGATTATCCATCAGTGGGAACTTGCCAGATAAATCTGTTTACCTCCAATATGAACAGGCAGCTGAAATGGTTTTGCTCCTGAGTTCCATGCCCAGAGGTGTGGGAAACAGATGCAATGTCAATATCATGGAAAGGGAAATTTCCTTTACGCTTTTCCTCCCTTTCCTGTGATTCTGAATGGCCTACTCAAAATCATGAACAACACAAATTTGCTGATGATCACCCCATTTTAGCCCAGACAGCATAGTCGTTGGCCAGGTGGAAGAGAAGGGAAAACTAGTCAACACAAGTTACCCCATGGGATGGATGGACATACAAAACTGAAGGGCTCTCTCATTCATCCAGACTTGCAAACCTTAAGAATGATAGTTTGTATGATAGAATCCTGATGCCATTCAAGCATCTGTTCTCCGAGGACATGCTGTAGGTATTACATGAGGCTAGAAAACCTGCTACAAGAAAATGTCATGTTTCCAAATAGAAGAGATTTTCTTTTTGGTAATGGTGGGGGGGGCTTATCATATGGCTATTTCTACTATTCAGTGCTATCTAAATGAGTGTTCAATTTATGATTGTCATGATGTTCATCGTGCATACAGCTGCAGTCATAACAGATGGGTTCTCCTGCTGTCAGGCGGGTCCTCGGTCGGCCGAATTCCAAAGTTTAGGTCCGGCGTCGGTTGTCATCGCTTCTTCCCTGACGTCAGTGCGCCAGGGGTATAAAAGAACCAGCCGACGCCATTTTCTTCAGTCTTTCTTGCCGCGCAGTGCCCGAAGCAGAAGCAGTTCGCAAGTGCCGGTCGGCCAGCTCCTGAAATTACGAACATTTTGCAACTGAAGTCATCTTGAAAGCTAAGTACCCCGTTGGGGAAACTTTTCTTGCCTCAGACCGATGTCAGACAAAGTTAATAATTGTATTTCTTGTGGGAAGCAAATACCGCATAAGGATTTTCATTCCCTCTGCATTCCTTGCTTAGGCCCAGACCATGACGTCTCAGTCTGTCGTTTTTGTGGTACATTCAACAAACACACCATTAAGCGTCGGGCGGAGTTCGCCCAGCACTATTTTGGCAGAAAATTTAACTATATTATGTCGTCGGATACTCCGACTCCAGTTTTGTCTAAAAAACGCAAAGATAAGGACCGACACACGAGGTCCGCGGCCTCTACCGACACCACGCCAAAGCCAACTACAGGTGGTCTGGTTCTCAGCGAGGCACCTACGCAGCCCCTGCCTACCGACGACACTTCATTGGCGGTGTCTTCTGTGCCCGAGGTCGCAGGCTCCTCGGCCCACACTCCGACTACAGATACCGAAGCCACTCTTGGTGGTGAATCTCAAAATGTAGACAGGTCTGCCTCCTCCCAAGGTGTCTTCAGACCTTCATCTTCTTTTTCTATCAAGGCTTTCACTAAGTCTAAAGCAGCCATGCATTCTAAGAAACAAACTCCACAGGGCCCTTCTCCAGGCCCCATGCCTAAAAAACAGATGTTTAAAATGGCTGAGGATTTGATTACTCTTATCAGGGGTTCTCAACCTCCCCAGGACAAAAGGCCCAGAGTGGAGGAAGAATCCCCCTCCTCTGACCAGGCCTCCATTATTTCAGATCACTCTGATGAACAGGAACATTCTTACTCCCCTTTTGAAGATTCTGATGCTGAGGAGTCCATTCCCTCTGTCCCCCCCCCCGAGGATTTCTTATTTGGGGAAACCTTGTATACCTTAAGGGAACACTTCCACTGGGAAGGCCAAGAGTACTCAGATTCCAAGAAAAGGCTTAGGGATTTTCTCTTGCTACCCCAGCACAGGCCTCTGGCTATACCTCCTGTCTTAGACATACTAGATGATGTGTACTTGAAGGCCTGCCTTAACCCGGATTCTTTACCTCCAGCCCCAGTCAAGCCTGACAGGTACTACCGGGTTCCTGACTCGCACCAATTTTTATACAAAAGCCATGCGACTGACCCAGAAATTATCTCACAGGACCCCAAGGGAATTAAGGCCTCCACTGCTAAAAACCCATTACCTTCCGAGAGAGATTCCAGATCCTTAGAAAGGTGGGGGAAAAAGGTATACACCTCGGCCACCTTAACCATGAGGGCATTAAACTGCCAGTTCCATATGCTAAAGTACCAACAGTTTCTGTTATCACAGTTGAGAAGTAATATATCACAACCTGAACAACCAGACTTGAAGGAGTTGCAGGATTTGATGCATAGTGCAGAACAAGTGGGTAAACATACCTTGCAATGTGGTTTTGATGCTCTAGAGGCCTCATGTAGAGCTGCTGTAACAGGATCAGTCATACGTAGACATGCCTGGCTCAAGGAGCAAACCTTACCAGATCATGTCAAAGCTAAATTACTAGATGCCCCTCTACAAAATGATGTATTTGGTGTTAAAGCTGAGGAGGTATTAAAGGAAATGGAGGAAAAGGCTAAATCAATGCAAACAGTGAAGGATTTTCTACAGGTACAACCTCCACGTTTCAGTAGAAATTGGCCTTCCAAAAATTGTTCCTTTCCAGCCACGGACAAACCCCAAAGAGGTAGATACAGGCGCCCGAGGGGCAGAGGGCAATCTCAAGGATCGTTTAGAGGCAGACCATGGCAAGCTCCTACACAAAGAGGTGGTGAGGATAGTTCGCAGCCATTCAGAAAGCAAGCCCAATGACTTTCCCCTTTGCATGCCAAGCAAGGCTCAAATGGCAGCACCCTTAGGCGGGAAACTGGCATTATTTTCAAAAAATTGGCATATTGTCACAAAAGACAAATTGATCCTGGATATTATAAACAGAGGCTACAGATTCTATTTTCACACCCTTCCAAAAATGAGAGGCATGCCAAACCTGCCACACAATCAAAGGGCAGAGGCACAAAGACAAATTTCAGATCTCATGGACATGAAAGCTATTCAAGAGGTACCTACTCACGAACAAGGTCAAGGTTTTTATTCCAGACTATTCCTGGTACCAAGGAAGGGAAAAGATTGGAGACCTATTTTGGACCTATCCATCCTAAACACATTTTTACTCGTACCAAAATTCAGGATGCTCACATTACAGCAGCTTCTTCCCATGCTGGGCAAGGAGTCTTGGATGGTAACATTGGACCTCAAGGAGGCATACCTGCATGTCCCAATCAGACAAAATTGCAGAAGATACCTCAGATTTCTTGTAGGTTCAACCCATTATCAATTCTCTGCATTGCCTTTTGGCTTATCTACTGTGCCCAGAGTATTCACGAAATGCCTGGCATCAGTAATTGCCTACTGCAGACTTCAAGGGATACAAATATACCCATATTTGGACGACTGCCTGATCCAAACGGACAGCAAGCACATACTTCTGAAACATCTGGCCTTTGTAATAATGTTGTTGAATTCTCTGGGATACACAGTCAACAAAAAGAAATCAAGGCTAATACCCTCTCAGAAAATAATTTTCCTGGGTGCCAACTTGGACACAAACACCCAGATGGCCTACCTCACACCAGAGAAGCAGGGGCAACTAACTCAATACTTCAGAACACTAGCAAATTTCACC
Organism: Protopterus annectens; assembly: GCF_019279795.1. Lineage (NCBI taxonomy): Eukaryota > Metazoa > Chordata > Ceratodontiformes > Protopteridae > Protopterus > Protopterus annectens. The sequence continues at coordinate 784,875,198 of NC_056741.1, forward strand.
AGGCTGACTGCAAGGAAAATCTTGCAGGCTCTGGGATTCTTGGCATCTTGCATCCTACTAATCCCATGTGCAAAGCTGCATATGAGGAAACTTCAATGGTACCTGAAAAACCTATGGTCTCAACACAGCCACAGTTTGGAAACAATAATATCACTAATTCCATGTCTTCAAAAGGAATTTCTGTGGTGGGCTCAAGCATGCCAAACAAACACGGGTCTCCCATTCTGCAAGCCTCAAGCAAATCAAGTCATCACAACAGACGCCTTGGACTACGCCTGGGGGGCGCACATGACAGATCGGTGCATTCAGGGCAAATGGTCCCAAAAAAGAAAAGCACCTGCACATCAATCAAAAGGAAATGCTAGCAGTAATAAATGCTATTATAGCTTTCAAAGACCTTCTGCATCCAGGTCAACTATTGATAAGGACAGACAACACCACAGTCATGTGGTACATAAACAAAACAGGGAGGAACCCATTCATACCCCCTATGCAGGCTGGCCATGTCACTTTGGAACATGGCTCTGGAATTACAAATCGAACTTCAAGCACAGTACTTGCCAGGCAAGGAAAACATGCTGGCAGACAACCTAAGCAGAAATATGACAGATCCACATGAATGGAAGTTGCATCCTCAAGTTTTTGTAGAGATAATTCAAGCATGGGGAAGGCCAGACATAGATCTCTTTGCCTCCCACAAAAATCACCAATTGACAAAATTCTGCTCAAGGACCTTTCATCCACAGGCCTGGAGAGTGGACGCGCTCTCTTTCAGTTGGACAACCATGACAGTTTATGCCTTTCCACCTCTTCTTCTGCTGCCCAAAGTTCTATTAAAAACCAGAGCAGACAGACCAAAGATGATTCTCATTGCTCCAGACTGGCCAAGACAGCACTGGTACCCACTCCTGAGGAGCCTAACGCATTCCCCTCCATGGACCCTACCTCTAATGCCTCTTCTTCTGACTCAGCACAGCTTCAAAACTCTTTACAGTCAGCTGAAAACACTCAATCTGGCTGCACGGAAGATTCCTTAACATCACAACACACCCTACTCTCCAAGGAGGTGCAGGATGTCATTTTGGAGGCCAGAAGGCCGTCTTCTAGAAAAGCTTACTCCGCAAAATGGAAACGGTTTTGTGCCTGGAATGAGAAAAAGGGCCAGAATCCTGGAAAACTGAATTTACCTCAAATATTACAGTATCTAGATGAGCTGCTAAGCAGTGGACTTTCATTCTCCTCCATCAAAATCCATGCCTCGGCCATTTCTGCAGAATACAACACTGATCCACCTTTATTCTCTCACCCCCTCTTAAGACAGTTCCTCAGAGGGGCTAAGAATATAAAACCCCCAAGGAAACAACCAATAACTGCTTGGGAACTCAATTTCATTCTAGAAAAGCTGACCTTGCCTCCTTTTGAGCCAGCTGCCTCAACGGATTTGCAGTATTTGTCCTGGAAAACAGCTTTCCTTCTGGCTATCACCTTAGCTCATAGGGTATTGGAACTACAAGCCCTTATGGCTGTGCAGCCTTTTATCATCTTCCATCAGGACAGAGTTTCCTTATGAACCAACCCGTCCTTTATGCCAAAGGTGGTATCCAGGGTAGCTTTGAATTAGGCTATACACTTACCTACCTTCTACCCTAATCCTCAAAACAAAGGGGAGAGACTACTACATTCCTTGGACATCCACAGACAGCTGCGTTATTATTTGGACAGAGCAAAGCCTTTCAGAAAATCAGAACAGCTCTTTGTGTCCTATGCTATAGGAGCTCAAGGGAAGCCAATTTCCAAACAGACCATCTCAAAATGGATAGCCCACTGCATACGCTTTTGTTACTTTTTTCATGGTAAAACTGTACCTGCAGGCATCGGATCTCACTCCACAAGGGCCACAGCTACCTCTGCAGCTTTCCTCAGAGGAGTTCCTACCAAAGATATTTTGGAAGCAGCCACTTGGAGTTCTGTGCATACCTTCTCCAAGCACTAACACCTGCCATTATACTCCAAAACTAGAGCAGGCTTTGCCACTGCAGTCTTGCAGGGCATTCTGGCTCCTCCTAGTTCCATCTAGTGCCTACCACCCCTTTCTTAGCTTTGGGATTCTACCCATCTGTTATGACTGCAGCTGTATGCACGATGAACATAGTACAGTTTTGTACCTACCATAAATGTAGATGTTCGAGTGCTAATACAGCTGCAGTCCAGGATGTTATGTGATCCTATCTCGCCTACATTCTGAATGATGGGTTCGGAGCCGATCCCTCGGCTCCGACTCGGCACGCTTATGCCAAAGAGCGAAGTCTCTTATTGGCTGAGCTTACTATATCCCAGGATGCACCACTACCAGTCCCCCAGATCTCGTTTGCCGCTTCCCTGCGAAGACGTGGTCTCGAGCTGGCTGGGCTGAGTAGTTTTTATTAACTAACTTTTCTGTCAGTTTTTTTGCTATTTTTGCTCACAAAAGCTGTTTTAACGGCTATCGCTAACTTTTGTGTACGATTGGATTGTATAATTGTTGTGTGTGATTGGGTTGAGTTTGTTTTCGGCCCCCCTCCATCCAGGGCCTTCCCGGACTGTCAACCCTTAATACTTACAGGGTCTCTAGTGATTCTATAGTTGGTTTAGAGTTCCCTGTCCTTTTTTTACAGGAAGTGTTGGCATTAAGCTATAACTGTAAGCTTAGCTTTATCATCAGCAAGAGTTTAGTTGTTTACTTTCCTGTCAAAGTGAGTGTAACATCATGTCTCAAACCCCTAGGCCTTCGGGTTTTAAAAAATGTTCGAAATGCGGGTTTAAAATGTCTATCACAGACGATCATTCGCTCTGTGTATATTGTCTCGGGGCAAAGCACTTGCAGGAGTCGTGCAGTGTATGTCACGCTTTTTCCTCAAGGGTCCTCCAGGAGAGGAAAAATAAACTGATTCTTAAGGGGTTAGTTAAACCTTCCTTTGAAGAAGCCTTGGCATCCTCTCCTGCTCCGGCCAAAAAGAAAAGGGCTTGGTTCCGACCAGTCCGTCGGATCCGACTGCCAAGAAACTTAGGCAGGCCTCTCCTTGGCTCCAAAGACTTCGGAGCCGAGGTTGAACAGTCTGCCTCGATGCCACCAGTATCGACTCCTCTGGCTTCGAGCCGATGGCTGGGGCATCGAGAGGCGGGTCACCGTCGGCTCCGCTGCTCGGAGCCGACAAGGGTCGCCGCTCAGACACTCCCCCCTCGGCGCCGAAGTCTACCTCGGCACCGATGGAATCTGCTGTGAGTATTCCCTCGGCGCCGATACTCATCGAGTCGCCTCGGAGCCGGTCCCCTAGCCCTTTGGGGCCGATGGAGAGGCCTTCTCGAACCCGTTCTATTTCCTCTCGGTCTTGAGGATGTCGGATTCTGATATAGACAGGGTGCTACAAAGACTGTTCCAGTCCCCAGTCTTCCAAAAATTTGTTTCGGTTCCGACCCAGCTGGTTTGAGCCGATGACCTTGGCCCACCCCATTGCCATTCCTCCTCCGACTGCTTGGCTCCGTCGAGCAGGTGCTGTTGGAGCCGGTGGAGATCTCAGGGTCGGCTCCGACCCTTACTCCAACCAGGCCTTGGTCCGAGTTTGTACGCGGACTTCTTCGGCTGGACCGGGGTGATGTTTGGGACCTATGCTTTCGGTTCCGAGCCTCCCCTCGGTGCTTGACTGCGGGACTTCCGTCGGCTATCACGGCTCGAGTCCGGACACTCCCAGGATTCTGGGGTCCGGCTTTCAGGGCCATGAGGAGTGCCTTGGCCAAGTCCTCTTGACCATCTCTCCGGTTTACCAGCACCTTCCCTGGGCGTGGAGACTGGGTCTTTGGCAGTTCCCTGTCCGTAGCCAGCGGAGCCCGAGGCCTGAGGTTACCCCCAGTGGGGTTCCCCTCCTCCTGAGGGTTCTTCGGAGTTGTCTTCAGAGGAACCCCCAAGGAAGAGATCGTGCAAGAGGAAGCACGTGGACTCCCCGAGTCTATTACATCGGACACTGATATGGATGATGCAGAGGGTCCCGAAGTCGTCCTCGGATGATGTCTCATTTGCAGACATCTTAGAGATCCTCAAACAACGAGGCGGCTGGATATCCAAACCCCCTCTGCTGGCAGTCAGTGCTCCTCAAGGCCTTTGGGGCTCAGCCCTCCGCCTCCTGGGTGTCTCCGCCCTTCGACGAGCTTCTGGATTTAGTTTGTCGAAGGCGTGGAACATCCAGATACCGTGGAACCAGTCCCTTCTCGTCCAAATAAATTTTTATCTGCTCCCCCGAGAAGGAGTTCCTTACTAAAGGCGTGGCTGTAGATGCCATGGTGGTGGCATCTGCTACACAACAGGGCGTGGCAGAGGCTTCAACGTCCGTCCATCCTCCTAATAAGGAGTCTAGGAGTATGGATAGGTGCGGGAGCGCACCCTGACTTCAGCGGCCTTTACCTTAAGGTCTCTGAATTATTTGGCACATTTTACCAGGCTTCAGAGGGATCTGGTCAAGGAGTTGTCAGATTCCTCTCGGGTAACCTACCTGAGCAGCTAGCCCAGTCGGTTGGTTCTCAGTTGGCTATCCTTACGTCAATTTCTAATTCGTCCATGAGGCTCATTTCATATGCGGCGAAGGCGGGTAAGCGGCAGGCACAGGCGTGGCTCTCGTGAACAAGCCTGGCTCCGCTTGTGTCAGTTTCGGAGGCCTTCAAATCTTCCTTCGCAACGCTCCTTTGACGGGTCCTCATTGTTTGGACCCAAGGTGAAAGACACCCTTACCGCTGTGAGCAAGAGGAAAACGTTATCTGCCGTAGGTGCCCGTTATTCCACTCCCTTCGGCCTTACCCCAAGGCTAAAGGAGGGGAAAATGTGGTTCCATAAATCTCGCAAGTTTTTCTCCCAACAGCAGGAAGATTCCCGTCCAGAGGCAGAGGCGGGAAATTTTTCAGGGAGACGCCGTCCCAGAGGCGGCAGAGGGCCCCGCAATTCTGGAGACCGCGAGTCCTTTCGTGGCTGCTCAGCCTCCCACACGTCATGAGGGATTGCCCGGCTGTGCTGCTCCGGAGCCAGTCGGGTGTCGTTTTGCCAAGCACCTAAAAGCCTGGGAGTCAATCACTCAGGACAGATGGGTGCTTCGGATCATTGCCGGAGGTTACACCATCCCATTCAAATACTCACCCCCACTGTCCAAGAGAATCCCGGACCCACCACCCAGTCAAAGGGAAATAGCAGCCGCAGAAGCTTTAAAGCTGCTAGAAAAAGGAGTCATCCAACCGGTCCCCACAGACCAGATCGGATCAGGAAATTACTCCAGGTTCTTTTTAGTGCCAAAAAAGACAGGGGACCTGAGACCAATATTGGATCTCAGCAGACTGAACCAATCCGTCCGAAATCCAAATTCGAATGGCCACGTTACAATCCGTTCTCCCGTAGTTGGAGAAGGATGTTTGGATGTGCTCCATAGACCTCAAGGGCGCCTATTATCACATACCGATACATCAGGCGTCCAGAAGGTATCTGCGCTTCAGCCTGGGAGTCAGTCATTACCAATTTTGTGCTCTGCCCTTTGGTCTCACCACAGCCCCCAGGGTGTTCACCAAGTGTTTGGCAGTAGTGACGGCTCACCTGAGAAGTCTTGGATTCCAAGTGTTTCCCTATCTCGACGACTGGCTCCTGACTGCCACCACCAGGCATCTACTAATGGACAATCTCAAAGCCACCATCTCCCTGGGTGTTTCCCTGGGGATTACATTCAATTGGTCAAAGTCTGTCTTGCTGCCCTCTCAACGCATAAAGTTTATAGGGGCAGAGATAGACTCAAGATTGATGCGCGTCTTCCTTCCTGCCGAAAGGATCCGAACTTTACAGGGCCAAGTTCAAGCTCTGATCTCGAGATCCAAAGCCCCAGCCAGGATGGTCCTACAGGTTTTAGGCTCAATGTCTGCCACGGTTCTTTTAGTTCCTCTAGCAAGATTACACATGAGGATTCTTCAGTGGCTCTTGTCAACTCAATGGTCCTTTCAGGATCTTCCCTCAATCATCACATCATGATTACGGAAATATGCAAAGGGACCTTCGCTGGTGGCTTCAGACATCCAACTTGGATCAAGGAAAACCCTTTGTTCTCCCCCCTCCAGTGGTTACCCTGACGACAGATGCCTCCCAGATAGGGTGGGGGCATTGTCTGGGCAGGCTAGTTCAGGGCTCCTGGCTTCCAGGCAAGCTCTTCTCCACATCAACGTGTTGGAGATGAGGGCTGTACTTCTATCCCTACAGGCCTTACACAAGTTTCTTCCTCAGGGCATCATCGCCATCCACACAGACAACATGTCGGTGGTCTGGTATCTGAACAAACAAGGAGGGACCAGATCGTACCCCCTTTGCAGAGAGGCCATGAGAGTGTGGGAATGGGCTGTAGTTACCAACCGCTTCTTGGTAGCGACCCACATCCCGGGAAAGTCAAATGTATTGGCGGACAAATTAAGCAGGACAATTCTCTCTCCTCACGAGTGGTCTCTAAACCGCACAGTAGCAGCCCAGGTTTTCAAGAGATGGGGCGCGTGCTGCGACCTATTTGCAACTCCACAAAACACCAAGTGCCAAAGGTTCTTCTCCTTGATCCCACATCAGGAAGTACCAGCCATGGATGCTCTAGCACAACCTTGGCCAACAGGGCTACTTTATGCCTTTCCTCCAATTCCACTTCTTCCCAAAGTTATTCAAAAAGCTTCTCAACTGGGGTCTTCAATGATTCTGATTGCCCCATACTGGCCTCGTCAGATATGGTTTCCTTACCTGAAGAAGCATGCAGTGGACGATCCGTGGACCTTAGACCTGATTCGGACTTGCTAATCCATCAGTCGGGACATTGGCATCAGTCCCTTCAATCTTTGAAATTGACAGCTTGGCTCCTCCACTTCCGACCTTAGTTAGAAGGCACACACTAGACCGGAAGTTGTTCACATTTTATCTTGACCCACAAACCCACCACTAACAAATTGTACCTTAGTAAGTGGAAGAGGTTTGCTATCTGGGCTCAACTCAAGGGCTTAGACCCTATCACTGCTCCTGTCCCAGAGGTTTTGAAATTCTTAACATCCCTGTTTAATCAGGGATCTTCTGTCTCAACTATTAAAGTCCAACTAGCGGCTATCTCTAAATTCCACGAATCCACGGATCCTCCTTTGATGAGCAGCAGACTATGCAAAACGTTCATTAAAGGTGCGAGCCTATTAAGACCACCAGTTTTTCATCCTGCACCTCCGTGGGATCTTGATTTGGTGCTTGGCGCATTAACATCTCCCCATTCGAACCGGCTGCTACATGCGAGTTAAAATATCTGTCTTGGAAAGCGGCATTCTTAGTGGCTATTACTTCTGCAAGAAGAGTTTCAGAGCTTCAAGCCCTGTCTATTAAGCCACCGTGCTTGATTTTCCACAAGGATAGAGTATCACTTAGGCCTAATCCATCCTTTGTCCCAAAGGTCTGTTCTAGTTTCTGTCTTCAACAATCTCTAGAGCTACCAGTTTTCTTTCCAAAATTCTCCAATGAAGCAGAATACACTCTCCATAAATTGGATGTTCACAGGCAATTACGCTTCTATTTAGTCAGGACTCAGCAACCGTAAGTCAGACCAGTTGTTTGTGTCCTTCTCAGATAATAAATTGGGCCAAACCATCACAAAAGCTACTATCTCAAAATGGATCAGAGATTGCATAACTCAGGCCTATTCTTCTTGAATAAGCAACTTACAACATCTATCAAAGCTCATTCTACCAGAGCTATGGCTACTTCTATAGCCTTTCATTCCAAGCTCGCTATATCGGAAATTTGTGCTGCGGCTACTTGGTCCAACCCGCACACTTTCATTTCCCACTACAAATTGGATGTGGCATCTAAAGGCCGAGCATCATTTGGTTCCACGGTACTCAGGAGTGTTTTCCAGTGAGCCACCCAGGATTCAGGTGCTAGGGACGCTGTCCCATCATTCAGAATGTAGGCGAGATAGGATCACATAACCTCTTTTAGTTATGTACTCACCATAACTTCAGATGTTTGGGATCCATCTCGCCTACATTCCTGATACCCACCCTCCTTCCCCCTGCCTTGCAGATCAGAAGAGATTGAACGTTTTTGAGTTCAACTGTTTTTATCTTGTTTCATCTGACGATGTTATATAAGCAGGGTATGCGTGTGTGCATGTATGCGGACAAACTAGATCTGGGGGACTGGTAGTGGTGCATCCTGGGATATAGTAAGCTCAGCCAATAAGAGACTTTGCTCTTTGGCATAAAGCGTGCAGTCGGAGCCGAGGATCGGCTCCGAACCCATCATTCAGAATGTAGGCGAGATGGATCCCAAACATCTGAAGTTATGGTGAGTACATAACTAAAAGTTTCCCTCCCTCCTTCCCCTCTTGGGACAGGCCTATTGGCTAACACCTCCTCATACAACCTGATTGGGGTATTCTTTTATGGTGTATTTGCTTGCAACTACTGTATTTTGATTATTTTGCATTGCTTTATTACACAAATTTATGTGTTGCCTTCCTTCTGGGGGCACCTGACATCTGGGGCAAGAAAAACTGAAGAAAATGGCGTCGGCTGGTTCTTTTATACCCCTGGCACACTGACGTCAGGGAAGAAGCGACGACAACCGACGCCGGACATAGACTTTGGAATTCGGCCGACCGAGGACCCGCCTGATGGCAGGAGAACCCATCTGTTATGACTGCATCTGTATTAGCACTCGAACATCTACATTTATGGTAGGTACAAAACTGTACTTTCTTCCATTTAAGGCACATTTGTCAGCATCTCTTCATGCTTACCTTTGGATTTGTGTATTTCTACAAATTGAGGTCAAACACTTTTTGAAAGATATCCTTTGCATTAAGCCACCAAGAAAATATTTTCCTCTTCCTTGGGACCTGAATTATGTTTTGAAACAGTTGACTGACCTTCCTTCTAAGCCTGCATCTTCCTCTCTAAAATGTCATACCTGGAAGTCTGTCTTACTGGTAGCCCTTATTTTAGCAAAAGAAGTTATCAAGATTTTATGGCTTTCCCTCCTTTTGTAATCTTTGATAAGGACAGGGTATAGTCTTAGGGCAAATTTTTTTTTTTATGCCAAAAAGTTGACAATGAAATGTTTCTATACCGGCCTATTTTCTTCCCTAATCCTCAAAAGAAGGGGGGAAGAATTTTGCATTCTGTAGATATTCACAGATAGAACAGATTGTATCTAGACAAAGCTAAGTCTGTTAGGAAATCTGATCAGCTATTTCTTTTCAGGATGAAAACCTGTGTAAACGTCAGAAAATCAGATCAACTTTCTTTGCAGGATGAAAACCCGGGTAACCTTTTTCTAAACAGATAATCTCCAGATGGATTTCCTTGGCTGTTTCTTTTGGTTCCTTTCATAGGAAATCCCTTTCAGGCCAGGTCAAAGCTTGTTTTACCAGACTGTTGCTTCTTTTGGTGCCTTTTTTTAAGAATGAGGGCTCTAAATCCATTTTAGAATCAGCCACTTGCCCTACTTTACAAAACAGAGTTAATTTTGCTAGCTCTGTCCTCCAAGGAATGGTAAAGTCCATTTCTTCTCCTCAATTCTTTCTCTAAATATTCTGATACAAAAGCTTTGTTAATCTTCCCATATATAAGCAATACTGCAACAGTCATTAGTGAAGGACATAGTAAAGGTTTTCATCATTCCCACTGCTGCAGTGGCCTTTAGGTTACATGGCTTGTATCCAGCTTAGGATAGAACCAGCCAGCTTCCAAAAGCTGTGGCTCCCTCCCATGCCTTCACTCTGACTGCTGATTGGGCAGTCTTGTGGAGAGATGATAATCAGTCAGCGAGAAGATTCTTCAGTATTTTCTTGCTGCTTTGTGAAGAAGCAGCTTAGAAGCTTCACTGGAGCAGTAGCCGACCTTCAGTTTTTTTTTTCTTTTGTAAAAGGGTAATGAAGAAATTGCTGTTTATTTTAATAGGGCGTTTTAGTGGTATTCTCCGTTTGTACAAGCCACGGTGGTGCAGCGGTAGCGTTGTCGCCTCACAGCAAGAGGTTCTCCCATTCGATTCTTGGCTGGAGCACCTTCTGTGTGGAGTCTGCATGTCCTCCCCTCAGTTGAGTGGCGATCGAAAGACATGCGTGAATGGGCGTGCCTTTGTTGAAGGTTGGGCGTCAGGCTGGCACCTTGGCGCCGCAAAATTCTACTGCCAATCATTAGAGGACCGGAGTTCCGCTGTGGTGATCCCTAACCGGAAAAAGCCGAAAGAAGAAGTGGTGTTGTCCATTTAATAAACCCAGTATCTTTATAATATTGGAACTTTCCTGCCAGTTACCACTATTTTAAGCTTCAGCTATTTTAAGGGCTATTTTAGTGATAAAATGTACTGCTTCTGTAACTTTTTTTTTTTTTTTTAATTCAAAAGTTTAGTGTCAGGAAGTGTTTTATTTTGGAAGTAACTGTTATGAGGATTGTTGATGCTTGTATTCACGGTGTAGCAACTTTTTGCCACTTGTTTTTCTGTTAGATTGAATTTTATAAAAAAGGGGGTTTCGACGAGAATTTAGTGTGCTGCTTATGCATTACTCTGTTTATGAGACTGTATATGTAGGTGTAGATTTTGCTTGAGTACCGGACAACTTGCGTACAACTGGTTTATTCCAGTGAAGCTTACAGCATTTGAAGCATCCTCCTTGTTCATAACATGGATAACCACTCCTGCTGGGTCTGTCTGTCGCTATACCAAGAAAGAAAAATACCACTTAATAAAGAGCCGTTGCCAACTCCCTGGGCTCAGACAGTGCTTCAGCTGATGGTGTGACCATGCAGTGGCCATTAGTCTTTCCTCAGACCACTCACTCACTCCTTCAGCTTCCGTTGGTGTAGTTTTTTCACTATATCCTCTTCGGCTGTTCAGATGTCTGATCCAGGCTTAGAAAAATGATCTGTTCTAGGTCAGGGAGATTAGAGAGAAGATTCTGTTTGATGTAGCTTTGGAAAGAGACCCCTTGATGGGGCAGAAGCATCTCCTCTGAGTTGGTAATCTGCTAAATGTGAAGAAAAACAATATATTAAATCTTCATCTGAAGATGTGTCTTTTAGAAAAGATAATTTTCTTACGTTAGCTGGGAAGTTGTTTCCGCTAACAGTAAAAAGATTTCTTTGCATCAGGTTTAATAACCTGAAACATTCATAAGGAAGACATGGACCAGGGCTGCTTCTGTTGATTCCCTAGTCCCTTTCTTTGACTCAAATGAGATTTGCTTCTCACAACCTCCTTTGGAGGAATTTTCCATTTCTCAGACTATAGCAAGGATGAATGAGGTGTTTTATAAAAACAAATGAATGTTCTGCCCGAATTGAAGCAAGATTGTGGTACGTTACAAGTGGATAATACCGCATTCCGCCCCTATGTCCTCTACTCTGACAGTCCTGGAGGATGTATTTAATGCTGCCTGTAACAATCCTGATTCTCAACCTTCATTTTCCCAAATTTCAGGTTTTATAAAGCTTCTCAAACTAACTAGCATTTGTTTTCTCACCTCCGGTCTGACCCTGCTGCCATATCCTCATCTTAGGAGCTGGGAACATGTTTTTTGTGTCCTCCAGTCCAGTCCTTTCCCTGTGGATAAAAAAGGAAAGGCATTGGATAGATTTGGTAAGAGAATGTTTTCTTCCACTTGGGTGCAGAGATTTCTTCGCTATTAGATTCATATGTGGATGTTTGTTCTTTTTTTATGCAAACAGTTTGAGAGAATTAACTACTACTCCTCTTTCCACAAGGGTAGTGCCTACCTAAATTCCAATTTTTTTAAACCTTTATCAAGTATCAAAACATGCCTTAAGGAGTGTGTAAGATTGTGTAGATACTGTCTAGGGCAACTGCTACTGCTATAGTGTTGAGGATAAATGCCTGGCTACATAATCAAATGTTTACTAATGAGAGTCTGAAATTTTAAATTCAGCTTTAGAGAAGGAGATTTTCTTTGGCCTATCAGTTGCTTAGGCCCTGCAACAAACAGTACAATGAAATACGAGAATAAATACAGGGAGTTTCCAAGATTTTTACCCCCCCCCCCAAAAAAAAAAAACAAAACACGAGAATAAATACAGGGAGTTTCCAAGATTTTTACCCCCCCCCCCAAAAAAAAAAAACAAATATAAAACAATCACTATCTTTTCAAGCCAAAAAGGAAACTGAACGAGATAGCAGGAGGGGAACAACGAGAAACGAGAATCATTTCCTAAAAATAGATGGTCTGCTAGTTCAGAATGACTACCAACATTTTTCCCCCCACCTTACCGCTCCTGCTGTCCCAGAAACTGGGACTGTACATTCTTCTTTGGCAAAAATTGTTTCAGACTGCTGGGTGTGAAAAGTGATTCGGGAGGGATACAGCTGTACTAAATATAAATACCTTCTTTGAGGGGAGTTCCTTCCCACCCTCAGACCCAAATAGTGATTCATCAGGTTTTTCAGCACTCAATCACACACCCTCAGTCATACAACCCATGACATTACATCAGAGTCAGACGTCTATTCCAAAATGAATACCAAAGAAAGTTTTCTTGGAGACCAGTTCTTGAGCTTTCTTTTCTAAATCTATATGTGAGGGTTCCCAGATTCAAGATGCTGAACCATCAGAGATAGTCTCATTAAGAATAAATCCCTAATTCATGTCCAGGGATGTGTCAGAGTTTATTGTGAATCAAGCCATCAATCTTCGTGTTCTATTCAGGTCCACAGAACCAGGAAGAAAGTATTCTACATACTCTGGACATGCATATGCAGCTCAGATACTATCCTGACAGAGCCAAGCCCTTTGAAAAGGTGATCAGATGTTTGTTTCTTTTGCTGCCACAAAGAAAAAAAAAAACATGTCATAACAGACTATTTCCAGATTGTTGTCGTCAGATACTGTTTTTTTGTTGTTCCCAACATGGTAAACCATTTCCAAGCAGTATAAAGGCTCATTCTGCTAGAACCTTGTCTTTTTCAATGGCATATTGGAAAGGGGTGGATTCTACAAGGCATTTCAGACCGGATTCTTTTTCTAGATCCAGGCCAGGCTTTGCTAAGACCACTCTCTGGGACTTCTAAATCTATATCCTTCCACTTCTCAGGTTGGATAGGCTTTGGTAATCAACCCATATAGTCTAAAGGATACTGCAGCAGTGAGAATGGTGAACATAGTGTAGTTGTGTAAATTGCAGTTCCCATAATAGTAGATGTCTGAATTCCTCACTGCTGCAGTAGCCACATCTACTCTCCATGCTTCTGTTTATATGTAGTTACTTGTTTGGATATATAACGTTTTCTATTACATGTTTTAGTGGTTCAGGGTGAGTATGTTGCTCTTTGACTTTTGAGCAAGGAAGTCCTGAATAACCTTCAGTCTGTTGATCTTCCCCCCACAGGGCTACCCAATCAGTACTCAGACTTGAAAGTGTGGGCGGAAACCAAAGCTTTTGTAAAGTGGCCAGTTGTACCCTGGACAGGATACAATCCATATAGCTTAAAACTACTGCAACAATGAGGAATTTGAACATCTGTTATGGCTAAGTAACTTGCACAACTTTACTTTGTATAAGAACTTGTCATACCAGTAGATGTCCTAGTAGTCCACTGTTGCAGCATTGACACCCTCCATCAGTTCCCTCTTTTTCTTGGACAATGTGGACCTCTTATAGTTTCCCCCTCTTCTTGTTGTCATGTCTTAAGTTTCCTCTCTTTGCCTTTTTTTTTTTGGTGGTCTGGGAAAAGAAAGTTTTATGTTTGTACGTTCTTTATGTACTGCTTTGCATTCTCGTGCTTGGATAAGAAGTCCAAGACGCATGGTGCGAGAGAATGTGCCCAGGCTTTGGTATGCTGACTGAAGGTATGACATCCTTTGCAGGATACTTCACATATGCAAGTAATACTGCAACTGTGATCTACTTTTACTTCTACTGTTATGGTAATACGTTCTTCTTTAGTCACTGTTTCAGTAGTCCTTACTACAAGGATATTCTTGCTTGTCTCTTGCAGTCAAAAGAGACGAAGGGGTGTAAGAGTTCAAGATATTTGTTGTAAATAAACATGTCAGGAACTGTAATTAGAGTACCAAATTTTCACAACTACTTTGTTGCAAATCAGAATGCAGCATTTTGAATTCAGTCTGATTGATTTCCCTAGACCTTTTACAGTGCCTTCTTTGTTAGAGGCTCGATTGGACACCTTCACATATGTTTCTCAAGCACCTGAGGAAAGAGTCTTGCCTCTAGAAGCCATACAGATTCTGTAAGGTTTCCGATGCTCAGAAATTTCTCTATATGAATCTGTCATTGGACTGTTCAGTCATTTCCTGATCTGTGTTCTTTAAAAATTAACCCATATGCCTTTCAAACCAACATCTACTTCTGCTTTGAAATTGTGAACCTGCAAGACTTATTGGTGGTTTTGACTTCTTCCAAAAGGTTCTCTCAATGTCAGGCTGTTATGGCCGTTTCCACAGAGTCTCTCTTAGAGCCAGTCCTCCTTCATGCCTTAGGTTGCCAGTGATGTATCTTTGAATCAGACCATCCATCTTCCTTCCTCCTTTCCTTTTCCACCGAATAGCAGTGCGAGTAGTCTTAATAATTTTTTTTTTATTTATACAGATAGTTCAGATACTATTTAAGGTAATCTGAGCAACTTTTTCTTTTCAGGAAAATAAATTGGGTTTGGCAGTTTCTAAACAAACCATTTATTGTGTTTCTAAAGCAATTTCTCTTTATTACTCTCTTCATGGCAAACAGCTTCCTGCTTCTGTTTGAGCTCATTTTATTAGGGCGGTTGCAGTTCTGTTTATTAGCAGTTTTTATCTATTAGTATTACAAGATTGGCTGTTACATTCAGAATTCCAAAACTACACATGAACTTGAGGAATTTATTTAATTTCTATATATTTGACATTTGGTAACCAGGAAAGTCCGACTGGGTACAGATTACCCATTTTCAGCGGAAGCCTGGGGAGAAAAGCTCCACATCAGTTATGCACAGTACAAGAACGTCAACATTGAGAAGAAATAAACTTGTGTACAGATTTTTGAAATACAAAGTTGATACAGGGATATTTGCAAACAGTAAAAAGTACATCTTAGATATAGACATTAAAGAGTAAGAAAAAAGTTTACATGTACAAAAATGTGTATAGATAATAGAATACAATTTGAGTATTAGTAGTAATAACGAATACACAGTTAAGTACAGGATTATCCTAATGTATGTAAATTATGAGTTGGAGAACAACTTGGCATGTAGATGTTCTTCGTGTTTCACTGTTGCAGTCATCACCCTTGGGTTAGCCCTCCGTTAGCCCGAATACCAGAGGCTTAGTATTTCTGCGTCGGTTGCTGTCGCTCCAGGACTGATGTCAAGTCGTCAGTGGTATAAAAACAGGCAGCCGATGCCATTACATCAGTCTTTCTAGCAGAGGAGCCCGAAGCAAAAGCAGTTTGCACGAGTGCTGGTCGGCCGCTACCTGAGTTTTCGTTTCCAAAGTTGAAGTCTTCTAAAGCTAAGTACCCCATTGGGGATCCTTTTTTTCTTGCTCTAACCGATGTCAGAAAAAGTTAACAATTGTCTCACCTGTGGAAAGCAAATACCACACCAAGATGTCCATTTGTACTGTGTCACCTGTTTAGGCCCAGACCATGACGTCCCTCACTGTCAGTTTTGCACTTTGTTCAACGCCAGAACTATACGTTGTCGGGCCCTTAACGTAGCTAAATACTTTTTGCTCTAGATCTCCATATTCCAAAATGGCTTCAGTAAGCCATCCGACTACCGATCTTCCAAAAAAAGTAAGGATAAAGATACAGACTGCACAGGTCCAAAACTGCAGACGATGCTTCCGTTAAGCTAGTCGCCAGTTCGCTGGTACAAAACGAAGTGCTTTCGAAGCCCCTGATACCTGCTTCTATCGATTCACAGGCCGCTACCGAGACCCTTCTGTGACTATGGAACCTGCGGATGTCTCTACCTTGGATGGGTCCGGACCCTCTGTGCATTCACCGGCTTCTGAGGAAGCTCTTCACACTACCGATGTTCAACACAAACTGACGACTTTCGCGTCTTCAGTTCTTTCTAAAACTGCAGCGTTTCTAAGGCCCAGAGTACAAACTACACCTAAAGAAACAATGACCCAACCTGAAGCGCCTGCTTACTTGCCTCAATCTCAGATGCTTAAAATGGCAGAAGACCTTATCATGCTGATTAGGGAAGCCAGCCTACCTCTGCTAAAAGGAAAAGCGACTTGTCCCCAGCAGCTTTATCTGACCAAGAGTCGGACGACTCTTCGGTTTCTGATTATGAAGACATGCCCTTAATCTGCTTGAGGATTCAGGTGCAGAGGAATCCATTCTTTCTGCCTCTCCTCCAAGGGATTTCTCTTTTGGTGAAACTCTACATACCTTTGAGAGAGAGCATTTCCATTGGGAATGCCAGGATTATCCTCAGTCCAAAAAGAGACTCTGGGGGGAATTTGTAGATCTACCACAGCACAGACCCTTAATTATTCCTTGTGTTCTGGATGTTGTGGATGATGTTTTTATGGAATCCAGTCTAACTCCTCATACTCTACCTCCTGCTCCCAGGAAACCTGACAAGTACTACAGCGTCCCTGACTCTCACAAATTTATTTAAAAAAATCCTACTGCTGACCCAGAGGTCAGCTCCCAAGGACCTAAAGGAATAAAAGCAACCACAGCTAAGAATCCCACCCCTTCGGACAGGGATTCCTGAGCTTTAGACATATGGGTTAAAAAAGTATACATCTCTGCAACTCTTGCCATTAGAGCATTGAATTGTCAGTTCCACATGCTGAAATACCAGCAACATACTATGGCACTTATTATGCAAAAATTATCTACCTTCCCTGATTGTGCAGAAAATAAAGAATTAAGGAGCTTATGCATTCTGCAAGCCAAGTTAGTAAGCATACCCTTCAATGTGGGTTTGATGCACTAGAAGCATCCTGCAGGGCAGCAGTCACAAGTTCTGTACTTGGAAGGCATGCTTGGCTTAAGGAACAAACCTTGCCAGACCATGTCAAATCAAAATTATTGGACGCACCACTGAACAATCTGTTTGCACCAAAGCAGAAGAGGTTTTGAAAAAGATGGAAGAAAAAGCTAAGTCTATGCAGACCGACTTTTTGCAAGACCAGCCTCCTAGATTCAGTAGGCATTTCCCCTCAAAACATTGGTCCTTCCTACCCCCTCAAGGCCACCTCAGACTAGACCTAGGGGCATCAGACCCCCCCAGACAACAGTCTCAGGGTATGCAGAGATCTAAGTAATGGAGTACCTCCACTTTTAAAATGGGGAGTGCTAAGCCACCCCCTTATGGAAAGAATTCACAATGACTTTTCAAACACCACCCCTCACCTCTGCCCATCTGCTTGTGGTCCTAGGAGGAAAACTTGCCTTCCATGCAAAAAACTGGGCCTCCATCACCAACGATCGATGGGTCCTCAACATAGTGTCCCAGTGTTACAAATTTTATTTCCACACACTGCCAACCCCAGATGGGTTCCCAGATCTTCCTCCAAACCAGTGGGCAGAGGCACAAAACCAAGTTCATTCCCTGCTCTCCATGAGGGCAATTCAGCCTGCTCCTGCAGAACAGATAAGCCAAGGTTTCTATTCCAGACTTTTCCTGGTACCCAGAAAAGAGGGCACCCAGCGCCCAATCTTAGATCTGTCCATTCTAAACACCTTTCTGGTGGTACCAAAATTGAAAATGCTCATCCTACAGCAGCTTCTCCCTATGCTGTCCAAAGATGCCTGGTTAGCCACCCTAGACCTAAAAGAGGCCTATCTGCACATCCCAATCAGAGATGCTTGCAGGAAATATCTGCATTTCAGGGCAGGATCTATGCATTATCAGATGTTCATCATGTTTCACTGCTGCAGTCCTAACCAATGGGTTTTCCGGCTCCCAGTAGCCCTTGATCAGCCAGAATACCAAAGGTAAGTAAATATAACACTGGCTGTCATTGGCTGTAAAGGACGTCAGGACGTTTGATACAAAAGGAGGCAGCCGACGTCACATCCTCAGTCTTCCTTGTCATGGAGCCCGAAGCAGAAGCATTTTTGCACAAGTGCCTGTCGGCAGTTTACCTTTTTGGTTTCCGACTACAAAGTTGAAGTCAACTGCAGCTAAGTACCCCGTTTGGGGATTCTCTGTTCTTGCCTTAATGAATGTCAGAAAAAGTCAGTAATTGTCTTATCTGTGGAAATCAGATTCTCCACAGAGATTTTCATTCCTATTGTATTATTTGTTTAGGCCTTAACCACGACATTCCTGATTGTGACCTCTGTGCTTTCTTTAATCCGCGTACTAGTTGTCGTCTGGCTAAGCTTTTAGCCAAGCATCTTGGAGTGTGGCCTAAGTTTGTCGGTATGGCGTCCGCTGGTCTTCAGCTATCCCTATGAAGTGCAAGGACAAGGACCGTGAAAGGCTTCAGAAGGTCAAGTCTTCAGATGATGCTAAGTTGGTCGTCAGTCCTGCGGTAGCCAGTGAGGCACCTTTGCAGCCCCTGCAGTCCGCGGATTTTCAACCGCAGGCCTCAGTTGAGACTACTTCCTCCGGCTTCCAGTTTGTTTTCTGACCTTCTGCCTGTTGCCTCTTCAGCTGGCTCCCGAGCTGCTAGGTTGGCTTTCCATGTCAAAGTCCTCCGTTCGGACAGCAAGCTCAGACCGACAGCCTCTGCCACTACTTCAGCGGTTGCTAGGCCTCCCAAGTCCTTTAGACTTGCAGATAAATATTCCAGTCGTAAGCCTGTGAAGAAACGGGCTCCAGTTTCCTCTCATTCTCCTCATTCTCAAATGGTTAAAATGGCTGCTGACCTTTTGACTCTTATTAGGGTTTCACAGCCTCCTCTTTCAGAAAGGGGTGGGGATGTATCTCCTGAGACCTTGTCTTATTCCGGGTCTGATACGTCCAGCATTTCTGCTGATGAAGAGGAAGTTTCTCAGGTTTTTTCTCCTTTTGAGGATTCAGTTGCAGAATCCATTCCTTCTGCTTCTCCACCAGAGGATTTCTCTTTTGGTGATACTTTGAATACTCTCAGGGAGCATTTTAAATGGGAAAGTCAGGATTATCCCCAATCTAAGAAAAGGATCAGGCAGATGTTCCTTGTGTTTCACTGTTGCAGTCATTACATTTGGGTTATCTGCCTGCAGGTAGCCCTCAGCCAGCCTGATTATAAAAGTCTTGGGTCCTGCGTCGGATGCTGTCTCTTCTTCCTTGACGTCAGGTAGGCAGGAGTATAAAACATGCAGCCGATGCCATTACATCAGTCTTTCTTGCTGCATGGTGCCCGAAGCAGCAGCAGTTCGCAAGTGCCGGTCGGCCGACTCCTGAAATTTTCATTTACGAGTTTCAGAACCGAAGTCTTCAAAAAAGCTATGTACCCCGTTGGGGATCCTTTTTCTTGCTCTAAACCGATGTCAGTAAAAGTTAACAATTGTATTACTTGTGGAATACAAATACCTCCATAAAGATACTGCTTTCCTTGCTTAGGCCTAGGCTACGACGTCCCTCGCTTTCGGGTTTGTGCCTTATTCAATCCTCTATTCGTCATCGGTTCATTTTTGCATTAAACTATTTCGGTACTCTGTTTAATTATCCAGAAATGGCTTCGGTAAGCCATCCGAATATCGTCATTCCGAAAAAACATAAAGATAAAGACCGAGACAGACCGCATAGGTCCAAAGCTGCCGACGACACTTCTGTTAAGCTAGTCGCCAGTTTGCTGGTACTCAGTGAGGCACTTTCACAGCTCCTGATACCCTCTACTTAAGATTCGCAGGCCTCTACTGAGACCCATTCGGAGTCCGGTATGCCGCGAGATGCTTCTTCAACTATGGAACCTGCGAATGTCTCTACCTTGGATGGGTCCGGAGCTGCTGTGCAGGCACCGGCTTCTGAGAGCATTTTCAGGCCTACAGACTTGCATTTCAAACTGACACCTTCTTCTTCAAGGCCTAAAACACGACCCACGCCTAGAAAACCGACGTCCAAACTGCATGATCAGGCCCATATGCCTAAAAAATGTATGATGAGAATGGCTGAAGACCTTATTACTCTAATTAGGGGAAGCCGGCTTTCTCCCTCTAAGAGACCTAGAACTGATTTTCCTTCTGATTCTTCTGATCAGGATTCTGAAATTTCTGTTTCTTCTGATGACCAGGATTTGCACTTATCTACCTATGAGGATTCTGATGCAGAGGACTCCATACCCGCTGCTTTCCCTCCAGATTATTTTTCTTTTGGTGAAATCTTGCACACTCTTAGCGAGCATTTCCGCTGGGAAAGCCAGGATTACTCTGACTCTAAAAAGAGGCTTAGGGGAATTCTTACTCCTAGCTCAACACAAGCCCTTAGCTATCCCTCCTGTACTGGACATTGTAGATGATGCCTTCTTGGAATCTAGCCTGGCCCCAGACACTTTACCTCCAGCTCCCAGGAAACCTGACCGGTATTACAGAGTACCTGACTCTCACAAGTTCCTCTTTAAGAGTCCTACTGCGGACCCAGAGACCATTTCACAGGGACCCAAAGGCATTAAGGCTACTGCTGCCAAAAATCCTTCCCCCCTCTGACAGAGATTCCAGGGCCTTGGACAGATGGGGTAAGAAGGTATACACTTTTGCTACTTTGGCCATTAGGACAGTAATCTGCCAGTTTCTTATGTTAAAGTATCAGCAGCATATTATTGGGCTACTTAAACAGAAAATGTTGATTCCTGACTGTGCTGAAAATAAAGAATTACAGAATTTAATGCATTCTGCTGAACAAGTTGGAAAACATAATTTGCAATGTGGATGTTCTTCATCTCACATTGCTGCAGTCCTAACCTGTGGGTAGTCCGCTGTCCTCGGTCGGCCCGAATACCAAAGTGTTAGGCTGGCGTCGGTCATGGTCGCTTAGATCTGACGTCAGAACGCCGTAGTACTAAAGCGCATGACCGACGTCATATCCCCAGTCTTTCTTGCCGCATGGTCCGAAGCAGAAGCAGCGTTTGCAAGTGCCGTTCGGCATCCTGAAATTTTCGTATTCTGAGTTTCAGACCGAAGACCAAGTTGGGCTAAGTACCCCGTTGGGGAATATTTTTGTCTTTTCTTGCCTCAGTTAATTCCGGATGTCAGAAAAAGTGAATAATTGTATTTCTTGTGGGAAACAGATACCTCATAGGGATTACCACTCTCTTTGTATTCCTTGTTTGGGGCCTGAGCACGACATAGTCTGGTGTCGCTTTTGTGCTAAATTTAATAAGCGCACTATTAAGCGTAGGTTAGATTGTGCTAGACTTGTCTTCGGTAAGCGGTGTAATTATAATATGCCGTCGGATCCTCCGACGCCCGCTACTGCGAAGAAGCGCAAGGAGAAATCTTTGAAGCCCAGGCAGGATGAGTCGTCCGTTCCGGACGCCGGTTCTTTAGAGACCACGGTGGAGTCTGTGGATCCGGCCGAGGTTTCTGTTGAGTCTCAGGAAGAACCTTTAGTTTTGCAAGATGTGGCCTCTCAGGAGTCAGGTCAGGCTGAGGGGGCCTCTCAGGTGGCTGTGCTCCCTTCTTTGCATAAGGTGGTTAGGCCTTCTCCCTCTGTTTCTAAGGTACCTTCTAAGGCCAGGCCTGGTTTTTCTTCCTCTGGTGTCAGTCCTACTTCTGCAGGTTCTGTGCCTAAAAAGCACATGCTTAAAATGGCAGAAGATTTAATTACCTTAATTAGAGGTTCTATGCCCCCTCCAGATAAGAGGCCTAGGGTGGAGCCAGAGGTGGAAGGATTGGAGCACTCTTCAGATTATTCAGAGTCTTCGGCTGAAGACATTCAGGATTTTCCCCCTTATTCTGATTCTGACGCAGAGGATTCTAGTCCCTCTGCTTCCCCTCCAGAGGATTTTTCTTTTTCAGAAACCCTGCATTCTATGAGGGAGCATTTTAAATGGGAAGGTCAGGATTTCTCAGACTCCCGAAAGAGGCTTAGGGAATTCTTGTTTTTACCTCAACATAGGCCCTTGGCTATACCCCCGGTCTTGGATGTTGTACAGGATGTTTTCTCTGAGGCTTCACTTAATCCAGACTCTTTGCCTCCTGCCCCAGTTAAGCCAGACAGGTATTACAGGGTGCCTGAGGCTCATAAATATTTGTATAAGAGCCCTAGGGCGGACCCTGAAACCATTAGCCAGGGACCTAAGGGTGTCAGGGCTTCTGTTGTAAAGAACCCAGTTCCTGTGGATAAGGACTCTAGAGCTCTGGACAGGTGGGGTAAAAAGGTGTATACCTCTTCTACGCTTGCAATGAGAGCCTTAAATTGCCAGTTTCATATGTTAAAATACCAGAATTTTCTTCTTAGTCAATTGAAATCTAAGGTGGATGCTTTAGCAGAGGGCATAGAGTGTAAAGAATTACAGGATTTGGTTCATGCCTCTGATCAGGTGGGTAAGTATTCCTTGCAGTGTGGTTTTGATGCTTTGCAGGCCTCTTCTAGGGTGGCTGCCACTGGATCAGTTATTCGTAGGCACGCTTGGCTTAAGGATCAGAACTTGTCAGAGCATGTTAAAGCTCGAATTCTGGTTGCTCCCCTTCAGTCTGAAGTTTTGTTTGGTTCTCCTGTGGAGTCAGTCTTGAAGAAAATGGAGGACAAAGCTAAGTCTATGCAGACTGTTAAAGATTTCTTACAAGTGCAGCCCCCTAAGTTTAGCAGAAATTGGCCTACTAAGGGATGGGCTTACCCTTCTTCTGATTTACAGTCTAGAGGCAGATCTAGACGTGGTAGGGGCAGAGCTCATGCACAGGGTTCTTTTAGGCCTAGGACGTGGAGTTCCCCTGCGCAGTCTGCTGGTGAGGGCAGGGGCCAGTCCTTTCGTAAGCAGACCCAATGACCTGCATCTTCAGCTGCCCGAGCCTTCTTGTCTGGCAGCTCCTCTAGGGGGAAAGTTAGCACTTTTCAGGCAAAATTGGCTTTTAGTCACCCAGGACAAATGGGTGTTGGACATTATAAGCCGAGGCTACAAGTTTTATTTCCACACATTGCCCCCTTTCAAAGGCATGCCGGACGTTCCTCCTCAGCAAAAGGCAGAGGCCCACAAACAGATTTCTTTACTTCTTCAAATGGGAGCTATCCAGCAGGTGCCTCCATTAGAGGTGGGCCTAGGATTTTATTCTCGCCTGTTTCTTGTACCAAAAAAGGGGGACACTTGGAGGCCGATTCTGGATTTGTCTATTCTCAACACATACCTGGACATTCCAAAATTCAAAATGTTGACTTTGCAACAACTTCTACCTATGCTAGGCAAAGATCACTGGATGGTAACTCTGGATCTCATGGAGGCTTATCTTCATATTCCTATCAGGCCAAGTTGCAGGAGATTCCTGTGTTTTCGGGCTGGGACTTCACATTATCAGTTCTCTGCATTGCCCTTTGGCTTATCCACTGTGCCCAGGGTATTCACAAAGGTTCTGGCTCCGGTGATAGCCTACTTCAGGTTAAGAGGAATTCAGATTTATCCTTACTTGGACGATTGCCTGATTCTGGCTCAAGACAAAGACAAGCTACTTCACCATCTTCAGTATGTTATGGCAGTGTTAAGGTGCCTAGGGTATTCTGTGAACGAAATAAAGTCCAGTCTAGTACCCTCTCAGGACATGTGCTTTCTGGGTGTGAGACTGAATACAGCCTCTCAGATGGCGTTTTTGACCCCGGACAAGCAAAGAAATCTTTCCCTTTACTTCCAAAAATTGTCTCACCTGTCCAGGCTGACTGCAAGGACAGTCCTTCAAGCCTTGGGGTTCATGGCATCTTGTATTCTGGTGCTTCCCAATGCCAAACTGCATATGAGGAAGTTACAATGGTATCTCAAGGGTGTATGGACACAACACTGCCACGATTTGGACACTGTCATTCAGATAATACCTTGCATTCAAAAGGAATTTTTGTGGTGGGCTCAGGAATGTCACCTAAACAAGGGGCTCTCTGTGAACCCGACCAGAGGCGAGTCAGATCTTAACGACAGATGCCTCGGACAAGGCTTGGGGAGCACACCTCAATGGAAAATGGGTTCAAGACACGTGGCCTGCCAGACTTCAACATTTGCATATCAACATGAAGGAGATGTTAGCAGTCCAATTTGCATTGATGGCCTTCAAGGATCTACTACACCCAGGACAAGTGTTGATTCAAACAGACAACACAACTGTCATGTGGTACATCAACAAGCAAGGGGGAACCCATTCGTACCCACTTTGCAGGCAAGCTATGATTTTGTGGGAGATGGCTCTCAGTTTGCACCTCACTCTTCAAGCAAGGTTTCTGCCAGGAGCACAGAACTCCTTAGCGGATGTTTTGAGCAGACAGATGGTGGATCCCCACGAGTGGAAACTGGATCCTCATGTATTTCGACAGTTGACAGTGTTTTGGGGGACTCCAGACATAGATCTGTTCGCTTCCCCTCTAAATTTCCAGCTGCCAAAGTTTTGCACAAAGATATTTCATCCGAAAGCTTGGAAAGTGGACGCTCTGTTATTCAGTTGGAACAACCTTCACGTCTATGCCTTTCCTCCTCTGCCTCTCCTTCCCAAGGTGCTCTTGAAGGTCAGACAGGACAAGCCCTCCACGATTCTTATAGCTCTGGATTGGCCACGTCAGCACTGGTACCCTCTGCTGAGGAGTTTAGTAAGGGAGCCTCCTTGGCCTTTGCCAGTAAGTCCACACCTTTTGTCCCAGGCAGGCAATCATTTCCTCAACGTCAGGATTCAGTCCCTGCATCTGACAGCCTGGCATATTCTGTTCTAGACCCTGGAGGGTCGCAGCTTCTTCAAGTTTTGAATGTTATTTTGGAGGCCAGACGGCCTAGTACAAGGAAGGTTTATGCTGATAAATGGAGGAGATTTTTTCTTTGGTGTAAAGCAAAGGACTTTGATGCTTCAGTGCCTAATTTGAGTGTTTCGCTTCAGTATCTTACAGAATTACTAGACAAAGGTTTGTCTTTCTCCTCTGTAAAGGTTCATGCTGCAGCCATTTCTGCTCACTATGACTGTGACCCACCTTTATTCTCTCATCCTTTGTTTAAGCAATTTCTTAGAGGGGCAAAGAACATAAGACCTCCACGTAGAGCTCCTACACCTTCCTGGGATCTCAATTTTGTGTTGGAGAAACTCACTTTATCTCCTTTTGAGCCTGCAGCTACAGCTGATTTGAAGTTTTTGTCTTGGAAGACAGCTTTTTTGTTGGCCATTACGTCTGCTAGAAGGGTATCTGAATTACAGGCTCTAATGGCAGTTGAACCCTTCCTAATTTTTCATAAGGATAGGGTCTCTTTGCGTACTAACCCTACTTTCATGCCTAAAGTGGTCTCAAATGTGGCCTTGAACCAGTCTATTCATTTGCCTACCTTTTATGCTGATCCCCAAAATAAAGGGGAAAATATTTTGCATTCTTTGGATATCCACAGGCAGTTGCGTTATTATTTGAGCAGAACTAAAGGGTTCAGACAGTCTCAACAGTTGTTTGTTTCTTTTGCTTTGGGTTCTCAAGGGAAACCTATTTCTAAACGAACTATTTCTAAGTGGATTGGCCATTGTATTGCTTTTTGTTATTCTCATCATGGTAAGGAGATTCCGGCTGGAATCAGACCTCATTCCACTAGGGCTACTGCCACTTCTACTGCCTTTCTGAGGGGTGTAGCTACTAAAGATATTTTGGAGGCAGCTACTTGGAGTTCAGTGCACACCTTTTCTAAGCATTACCATCTACCTCTTTATTCAAAATCTAGGGCAGGGTTTGCCACTGCAGTTTTGCAGGGCATGCTAGCAGCCCCCAATGCTTTATGATTTTACCAACCTCCCTTTACTTTTGCTTTGGGATTCTACCCACAGGTTAGGACTGCAGCAATGTGAGATGAAGAACATAGTACAGTTTTGTACCTACCATAAATGTAGATGTTCGAAGATCCACATTGCTGCAGTCCAATTTTCCCTCCCTCCTTCCCCGCTGTAGTTTGGGGTGGTTGTGTGGTTTGGGTTGTAAATATTGTTGGTACATGGGTGGTTGGATATTTTTCCTGTTTTTTGGGTTTGGCCTTTCTTTTTAGGGCCTTCTGACATCTGGGGCAAGAAAGACTGAGGATATGACGTCGGTCATGCGCTTTAGTACTACGGCGTTCTGACGTCAGATCTAAGTGACCATGATCGACGCCAGCCTAACACTTTGGTATTCGGGCCGACCGAGGACAGCGGACTACCCACAGGTTAGGACTGCAGCAATGTGGATCTTCGAACATCTACATTTATGGTAGGTACAAAACTGTACTTTTTGACTCTTTAGAAGCATCTTGCAGGGCTGCTGTCACTGGGTCTGTTCTTAGAAGGCATGCTTGGCTTAAGGAGCAAAATTTACCAGATCTTGTTAAAGCTAAATTACTGGATGCTCCCTTAAACCAAGACCGCCTGTTTGACAACAAAGCAGAAGAAATACTTAAAGACGGAGGAAAAAGCTAAATCTATGCAAACTGTTAACGATTTCCTGCAAGAACAGCTTCCCAGATTTAGTAGGCATTGGCCTTCTAAGAATTGGTCCTTTCCTGTCTCTTCCAAGCCTCCTCAGTCCAAACCCAGGAACAGCAGACCACCTAGGCTACAGTCTCAAGATACACACAGGCCTAAGCAGTGGGGGGCTCCCACTTCCAAAGCTGGAAGTAGTAAGACACCCCCTATGGTAAACTGTCACAATGACTTCACCTTTAAACCTTCCAAGCCCTGCTCTACTGTCTGCTCCCTTAGGGGGAAGATTGCCCTGCATGCAAAAAACTGGGAACTCATTACCCCAAGGCAAATGGATTTTAAATATAATTTCCCAAGGATACAGATTCCACTTCCACTCCTTACCAGCCCCAAACGGTTGGCCAGACCTACCCCCAAATTAGTGGGCAGAGGCTCAACAGCAGGTTCTTTCTCTTCTAAGTATCAGGGCTATTCAACCTGTCCCGGCAGAGGAATGGGGACAAGGTTTTTACTCAAGACTTTTCCTAGTACCCAGAAAAAACAACTCCTGGTGTCCTATCCTGATCTTATTCTAAACACCTTTTTGGTAATCCCAAAATTCAAAATGCTAACTCTTCATCAGCTGCTCCACAATGCTAGGCAAAAATGCCTGGTTGGCAACATTGGATTTAAAGGAAGCTTATCTGCACATTCCAATAAGGGAATTTTGCAGAAAATACCTATGCCTCAGAGCAGGCTACATGCACTATCATTTCTCTGCACTGCCCTTTGGCTTATCTACTGCCCCCAGGATATTCACCAAGTGCCTAGCTCCAGTCATTGCATTCTGCAGGCAAATACATTTTCAAATATACGCATACCTGGATGATTGTCTAATTCAGGCAGAAAGCCAGGACATACACTATTAAATCATTTGGCATTTGTAAAGAAACTGCTAACCTCACTGGAGTACACCATAAACGAAAAGAAATCTCACCTAGTACCCTGCCAACAAATTGTATTCGTGGGAGCAAGCTTGAACACAACTTCCCAGATGGCCTACCTCACGCCAGAGAAACAAGTTTATTTGACAGCCTAGTTCAAACTACGGGCCACAAAGACCCAGCTAATCTGCAAGGAAAATCCTGCAAGCCCTGGGGTTCATAGCCTCTTGCATTCTACTAATTCCATATGCAAGACTGCATATGAGGAAACTACAATGGTATCTTAAAAGCCTATGGTGTCAACATTCTCAGGACCTGGAATCAGTGATTCCTCATTCCTTGTATAAAGACAGAGTTCCTTTGGTGGGCAGAGGCCTGCTACCACAACAAGGGAGTGCTATTCCCTCTACCCCCTGCCGCCCAAACCCTAACAACAGACGCATCAGACTATTCATGGGGGGGGGTGCACTTTGCAGGGCAGTGCATTCAGGGCAAATGGAACCAGAGTCAAATGCACCTGCACATCAGTCAAAAGGAAATGTTAGCTGTACAGAATTCTCTGATGGCCTTCAAGGACCACATTCTTCCAGGACAATTATTGGTAAAGACTGACAACACCACTGTTATGTGGTACATAAGCAGGGGAGAACCCACTCGTACCCTCTCTGCAGACTAGCCATGGCTCTGTGGAAGACAACTTTGAGCTACCGAGTGCACCTACAAGCTCAGTTCCTGCCAGGCAAGCTAAATTCACTGGCAGATGACCTAAGCAGAAATCTCATGGACCCGCACGAGTGAAAACTGGAACCAAAGATATTCAACATTTTGCGAAACAAATGGGGTGCCCAGAGATAGACCTGTTTGCCTCCCCTTGGTACTACCAGTTGGACAAATTCTGCACAAGGACTCCCCACAGATAAGCTTGGAAAGTGGATGCCCTGTCCTTTACCTGGGAAAGCCTCTCAGTTTATGGCTTTCCCCCTCTGCCTCTCCTCTCAAAAGGTCTGCTAAAGATCAAACAGGACAAACAAAGTACAATACGTATTGCACCAGACTGGCCACGCCAACACTGGTACCCCCTCTTGCACAGTATGTCACTGCTGGAACCATGGCACCTGCCTCAGACCCTCCCCTGCTCTCCCAGCAGGAGGGCCAGATGCTGCACCCTGAGCTTCAAACCCTGAACCTTGCAGCCTGGCTAATTGCCTGAGCTCTCCAATACCATCCCTCAGTAAGCAAGTTCTGGATGTCATTCTGGAGGCAAGGAGGCCCAGTACTAGAAAATCCTATGCTGAAAAGTGGAAAAGATACTGTTCTTGGAGACAGACAGACTCAGGGGATGGGCACAATGGTGCCCAGCTTACCGCATATTCTTCAATACTTAACAGAGATGCTCCACAAGGGCATTTCCTTCTCGTCAATTAAAATTCATGCCTCTGCCATTTCAGCACATTATAATACTGAGCCACCCCTCTTCTCTCACCCCCTGCTGAAGCAATTTCTCTGAGGGGCCAAAAATTTAAGATCACCCAGGAGAGCTCCTACTCCAGCCTGGGACCTTAACTTTATATTGGAAAAGCTCACTCTACCTCCTTTTGAGCCAGCTGCAACTGCAGAGCTGAAATTCCTTTCTTGTAAACCGCCTTCCTTCTAGCCATAACTTCAGCAAGAAGAGTCTCTGAATTACAAGCCCTCATGGCAGTGGAGCCTTTCATCATCTTCCATGCAGACAGGGTGTCCATCAGGACCGATCCTTCCTTTATGCCCAAGGTGGTATCCAGTGTGGCTCTTAATCAGTCTATTCATTTGCCAGCCTTCTTTTCTAATCTACAGAACAAAGGAGACCGAATACTGCACAGACAACTTAGATTTTATTTTGACAGGACTAAGCCTCTCAGGAAAACTGAACAGCTGCTGGTTGCCTTTGCTACAGTGGCAGAGGGTAAGGCCATTTCAAAGCAAACCATTTCTAAGTGGATAGGCCATTGCATTCATTTCTGCTATAAGCACCATGGAAAACCTACCCCATAGGGGATAAGATCACATTCCACCAGGGCTGCATCTGCTTCAGCAGCCTTTCTCAGAGGTGTTTCTACCAGGGACATCCTGGAAGCTGCTACTTGGAGTGTTCTGTGCATACCTTTACGAAGCATTACCACTTGCCTATTTTTTTTCTAAATCCAGAGCTGGTTTTGCCACTGCAGTCTTGCAGGGCTTAATAACTGATCCTTATGCTCTCTAACTGCCTCCTCCCTTCCTTAGCCTTGTGAATCTATACAAATGTAATGACTGCAACAGTGAAACACGAAGAACATAATACAGTTGTGTACACTTACCATAAATGTAGATGTTTGAGTGTATTCACTGTTGCAGTCCTGGTTACCCTCCCTCCAGCCCCCTGACTTCTGTTGGCTATACCTTTCTTCTTGTTTAGTGTATTTAAGCTTTCTGGTGTATTTGCTTTTTTTTTTTTTTGGAGGTGTAACATTGTATATAATTGCTTCCCATTATGGGGCCATCTGACATTTGGGGCAAGAAAACCTGATGTAATGGTGTCCGCTGCATGCTTTATACCCCTGACTACCTGACGTCATGGAAGAAGAGAGAGCATCCGACGCAGGACCCAAGACTTTGATAATCAGACCGTCTGAGGGCTACCTGCAGGCAGACATCCCAAATGTAATGACTGCAACAGTGAATACACTCTAACATCTACATTTATGGTAAGTGTACACAACTGTACTTTTTTTGGATTTGCCTCAGCATAAGCCTCTGTCTATTCCTGCAGTGCTGGAAGTTGTTGTTTTTCTGGAAAATTCCTCAACTCCAAATTCAGTTCCTCCTGCTCCCAAGAAACCTGACAGGTAGTATAGAGTCCCTAATTCTTATTTATTTCTTTTTAGGAATCTGCTAGCTGACCCAGAGGTTATTTCTCAAGGGCCTAAAAGAGTTAAGGCAACTTTTACCAAGAATCCTGTTCCTTCTGACTGTGAATCTAGGAACCTAAATAGGTGGGGTAAAACATTTTATACCTCTGCCACTCTTGCTATTCAGTCTACTAATTACCTTTATCATATGCTTACGTACCAGCAGCACACCTTAGAGGCTATTAAGTCAAAGATTGCAAGTGTGCCTTTTTTGGCAGAGTAAGGATATGCAGGATTAGCTAAATTCTGCCAGTCTTGTCAATAAACATTCTTTACATTGTGGTTTTGACATTCTAGAAGCCTCCTTGCAGGGCTTACAACTACTGGATCTGTTCTCAGAAGGCATGCTTGGCTCAGGCAGGAGCACCTTCCAGAGCCTGTAAAGTCTAAACTTTTAGATGTACCTTTAATAAGGACAGTCTTTTTGGCAGCAAAGCAGAGGAAGTGCACAAAAAGCTGGAGGATAAGGCCAAGTCTATGCAAATAGACTTTCTGCAAGTTCACCCTCCTCGTTTCAGCAGGAATTATCCTTCTAAGAGTTGGATGTTTCCTGATACCAGCAGACAGAAGTGCTCTATGACTAGAGATTAGAAATCTTCTAGGGGGGCAGGGGGGGCTACCCCTCAAAGGTCTAAGCGTTGGCATGCTTCCACTTCCAAGGTGGGCAGTTCTAAGCCTACATCTCAATCCAAACATTCACAATGACTCTGTCCAACTTTTCCCTGTTCCTGCTTGCCCGGAGAATCATTTAGGGGGAAGGTTGGCTTTTTTTGCAAATGTTTGGGCCACCATCATGGACGACAAATGGGTATTCAGAAATGTATCCCTAGTTCACAGGTTTTTTTTTCCACACCTTTCCAGTACCCAAAGGATTCCTGGACACTCCTCCAAACCAATGGGCAGAAGTAGAAAAGTAAATTTTGTCTCTGTTAGATCTGGGGGCAGTAGAATCAGTTCCTGCTCAGCAGGTAGGCCAGGGCTTCTATTCCAGACTTTTTGTAGTTCCAAAAAAAGCAGGCACCTGGTGTCCTATCCTAGATCTATCCATTCTGAACTCTTTCTTGGTAGTTCCAAAGTTCAAAATGCTCACTCTGCATCATTTGCTACCAATGTTAGACAAGGACTTCTGGCTAGTAACTTTGGATCTCAAAGAAGCATATCTGCACATCCCTATCAGGGAAAGTTGTAGGCAATACCTTCGTTTCAGAGTGGGCAAGCAACATTATCAATTCTCTGTGCTGCCCTTTGGCTTATCTACTGCTCCCAGAGTTTTCACGAAGGGTCTAGCTCCAGTCATTGCTTTTTGCAGGCAGAAGAAAATTCAAATTTATCCATACTTGGACGACTGTCTAATTCAAGCAAATTCTCAAGAACAGCTGTTAAAGGATCTGGAATTTGTAAAGACTCTTCTGTCTTCTCTGGGTTACACACTCAACGTAGAAAAATCAAAAATGGTGCCATCTAAAGGAACATTCCTGGGAACGAGTCTGAACACAGCCACTCAGATGATATATCTCACCCAGGAGAAGCAGACAACTCTTTCAGTTTACTTCCAGGATTTGGCAAGCCTGTCCCAGCTCTCTGCAAAGAAATACCTTCAAGCTCTGGGATACATGGCCTCTTGCATTTTCATGATTCCATATGTAAGACTGCATATGAGGAAATTGCAATGGTACCTCGAGGACCTTTGGTGTCAGCACACACACGACCTGGATATGATGATTCCTCTGCTTTCATGTCTGCTGACAGAGTTTCTCTGGCGGGCAACAGCCTGTCTACAAAACAAGGGCATGCCTTTTCGCCCACCTCCTGCCATTCAAGTTCTTACCATGGATGCATCAGACTATGCCTGGGAGCTCACTTGGATGGCAGACGCATACAGGGACGTTGGAACGCCCATCAGATGCACTTGCACATAAAACTAAAGGAGTTGATGGCAGTTCAAGCCTTACTAGCTCTCAAGCATCTTCTTTCTCCAGGAACTCTGCTTGTCAAGACAGACAACACCACAGTCATGTGGTACATCAACAAATAGGGAGGGACTCATTCTTACCCCCTGTGCAGACTAGAGTATGATTCTCTGGTCCATAGCAGAATCCTTGGGCCTGCATCTCGTAGCTCAGATGTTCGTGTTACACTGCTGCAGTCATTACACTTGGGTTATCCTGCCGTCAGGTGGTTCCCCAGTCGGCCTGAGTTCCAAAGTCTTGGTCCGGCGTTGGTTGCTGTCGCCTCCTCCCTGACGTCAGTGCGACAGGGGTATATAAGATGCAGCCGACGCCATTTTCTTCAGTCTTTCTTGCACGGAGCCCGAAGCAGAAGCAGTTTGCAAGTGCTGGTCAGCCGACTCCTGAGATTTTCATTCCGAATCCAGAACCAAAGTTTTCTACAAAGCTAAGTACCCCGTTGGGGAAACTTTTTCTTGCTTCAGACCGATGTCAGTAAAAGCTAATAACTATTTCTTATGGGAAGCAAATACCTCATAAAGATTTCCACTCCTACTGTATTCCATGCCTAGGCCCAGACCACAACGTCACTGGTTGTCGGTTTTGTGCTAGGTTTAACAAGTGCACTATTAAACGTTGGTGTGATTTTGCCCGACATTATTTTGGCAGAAAATTCAATTACACCATGCCGTCGGAACTCCCGACGACAGTATTACATAAAAAGCGCAAAGACAAGGACAGGCATCCGAGGCCCAAAACTGACGACAAGGCCTCTTCTAGGCCGGTCGCCGGTTCTCCGGTTTTCAGCGAGGCGCCTACGCGCAGCCCCTGACGACCGCTTCCACAGAACCACAGACCGCATCCGACTCCCACGTGGAGCTGGCTGGGCCTTCGGACGCTCTGTTTTCAGCCTACTGAAACTAACCCTTCTGAGGGAACCGAAGTAGCTGAGCAATCCACAGCCTCAGAGGGTGTCTTCAGACCTACCCAGTTAACCATTAAATCCTCTCCTAAGTCTAAGGCCCCCTTAAAAACAAAGAAACAGATACAGCATTCTCCAGGACAAGCTTCCATGCCTAAGAAATAAATGCTCAAAATGGCCGAAGACCTAATCACCCTGATCAGGGGGTCCCATCCCCCTCCTGATAAAAGGCACAGACAGGATGCAGACTATGAATCTTCTGACCAGGTGTCCATTTCTTCAGATTCATCCTCAGACCTAGGATATTCCTTACCCCCTTATGAGGATTCTGATGCTGAGGAATCAATTCCATCAGCCTCTCCGCCTGAGGACTACTCCTTTGGGGGGAGACCTTACATACTATGAGTGAGCATTTCCATTGGGAAGGCCAGGATTGCTCAGAATCCAAGAAAAGGCTCAGAGACTTCCTTTTATTGCCTCA
The DNA here is from genome assembly GCF_019279795.1 of Protopterus annectens. NCBI lineage: Eukaryota > Metazoa > Chordata > Ceratodontiformes > Protopteridae > Protopterus > Protopterus annectens. The sequence continues at coordinate 784,908,917 of NC_056741.1, forward strand.
ACACAGACCCCTTGCTATTCCGCCGGTGTTAGATATTGTGGATGATGTCTACACTGAATCCAGCTTAAACCCCGACTCCTTACCTCCAACCCCAGTTAAACCCGATAGATATTGGAGAGTCCCTGACTCTCACAAATTTCTGTATAAAAGTCCTGTTGCTGACCCTGAAACTATTTCTCAGGGACCCAAAGGGATTAAGGCCTCATCAGCAAAAAACCCAATTCCCTCTGACAGAGATTCCAGAGCATTAGACAGATGGGGAAAGAAAGTATATACGTCTGCAACCTTAGCAATGAGAGCCTTAAATTGCCAGTTTCACATGCTAAAATATCAGCAATTTTTGATGTCTCCGTTAAAACAAAAAATGCTTCCAGATTCAGATCCTCCTAATTTTAAAGAAATGCAGGATTTATTGCATGCAGCTGAACAAGTGGGGAAGCATACTTTGCAATATGGTTTTGATTCTTTTGAGGCCTCCTGTAGAGCATCAGTTACAGGCTCTGTCATTAGAAGGCATGCTTGGTTAAAAGAACATACGTTACTAGATCATGTTAAAGCAAAATTATTGGATGCACCTTTACAGCAGGATGTGTTATTTGGAGTTAAGGCAGAAGAGGTATTAAAGAAAATGGAGGATAAGGCAAAATCTATGCAGGTTCAGCCACCAAGATTTAGCAGAAATTGGCCAACAAAGAATTGGTGCTTTCCGGCTACAGACAGACTTCAAAAGGGCAGATACAGACGTCCGAGAGGTAGAGGTCAACCACAAGGTCATTACAGGCCTCAACAATGGGGTGCACCAGGCCGGAAAGAAGGGGAAGACCGGCCCCATCCATATAAAAAGCAGCCTCAATGACTTCCCATTACAGCTGCCAAACAACTCTATCTTGGCAGCCCCCTTGGGAGGAAAACTATCACTTTTCTATCACAATTGGCATTGGATCACCAAAGACAAATGGGTTCTCAACATTGTATCTCAAGGTTACAGGTTCCACTTTCACACTCTGCCAAAGTTAAAAGGAATGCCAAGTCTGCCACCAAATCAATGGACAGAGGCTCAAAAACAAAGTACAGCACTCATGGAAATGAGAGCTATTCAGGAGGTACCACCACAAGAGCAAGGACAAGGATTTTATTCAAGACTCTTTCTGGTTCCCAGAAAGGACAAAGCCTGGAGGCCCATTCTGGATCTTTCTTCTCTAAACACTTACCTGGATGTTCCGAAATTCAAAATGTTGACACTACAGCAGCTTCTTCCCATGCTGGGCAAGAAAGCTTGGCTTGTGACCTTGGACCTCAAGGAGGCATACCTGCATGTCCCTATCAGGCAAAACTGCAGACGATACCTCAGATTCATAGCAGGTTCAATGCACTATCAATTCTCTGCACTGCCCTTTGGCTTATCTACTGCACCCAGTGTCTTTACAAAGTGCCTGGCACCAGTAATTGCATTTTGCAGACAGAAAGGAATTCAAATTTATCCATACCTGGACGACAGCCTGATTCAAGCAGAGAGCAAGGACATTCTTCTAGAGCATCTGGCATTTGTAAAACAGTTAAGTTGCCTGGGGTACACAGTAAACGAAAAGAAATCAAAACTAGTGCCCTCACAAGAGATAATATTCCTGGGTGCCAGCTTGAACACAACGGCCCGGATGGCTTATCTCACGCCAGATAAGCAAGGAGAACTGACAATACTTTCAATTGATGGCAACAAAAACCCAGCTTCCTGCAAGAAAAATTCTGCAGGCCTTGGGTTACATGGCATCTTGCATACTACTAATTCCATATGCCAGACTGCATATGAGGAAACTATAGTGGTACCTAAAGAGTGTATGGTCTCAACACTGTCAAAGTTTGGAAACAGTTATACCACTAATTCCTTGCCTTCAACAGGAGTTTCGATGGTGGGCTCAAGCTTGTCACCTCAACAAGGGACAGCCTTTTACTCAACCCACAGCCAGGCAAACACTGAAAACAGACGCATCGGATTATGCCTGGGGAGCACACATGGCAGGAAAATGTATTCCGGGCAAGTGGCCCGCAGAACAAAGGCATCTTCACATCAATCAAAAAGAGATGTTAGCTGTACAGAATGCCCTTATAGCTTTCAAGGACCTGGTGCATCCAGGACAACTATTACTAAAAACAGACAACACCACAGTTATGTGGTACATAAACAAGCAAGGGGGCACTCACTCCTACCCCCTCTGCAGACAAGCCATGACCTTGTGGAACACAGCTCTAAACTATCAAGTTCATCTGCAAGCACAATTCCTGCCAGAAGAGAAAAACAATACTGGCAGACGACTTAAGCAGAAACATCATGGATCCCCACGAATGGGAATTGAATCCACAAATATTCAGAATGACAACACAAAAATGGTGGAGCCCGGACATAGATCTGTTTGCAACCCCAAGGAACTGCCAGCTACAGAAATTCTGCACAAGGAGTTACCATCCACAAGCATGGAAAGTGGATGCCCTCTCATTCAGCTGGAAAACCCTACAAGTATACGCTTTCCCTCCACTACCTCTCCTTCCAAAGGTTCTCATAAAAGCCAGGCAAGAAGAGCCACAGATGATCCTGATTGCTCCAGACTGGCCACGCCAGCACTGGTACCCAATCTTAAAGAATTTAGCACAAGAACCACCCTGGATATTGCCTCAAATCCCACATCTGCTGACTCAGCACAACAATCAGATACTTCACAGTCAGCTGAAGACCTTAAACCTAGCTGCATTGCATGGAAAATTCCTTAGTCAAGCAAGCAATGCCTCTCTCCAAAGCTGTTATGGATGTCATTCTGGAGGCCAGAAGGCCTAGTACCAGGAAAGCCTATTCGAATAAATGGAAGAGATTCTATGCCTGGAACCAGGCTCACAGCCTTGACCCTCTTGTCCCAAACATTACTCAGATTTTACAATATTTAACTGAGATGCTGGACAAAGGCTTCTCTTATTCATCCATCAAGATCCACGCCTCTGCCATCTCTGCTCATTACAACATGGATCCTCCAAGTTTCTCTAATCCGTTGCTAAAACAGTACGTCAGAGGGGCTAAAAGCATAAGACCGCCCCGTAGAGCACCTACTCCAACTTGAGACGTTAAGTTTGTTTTGGAAAAATTAACTTTACCTCCCTTTGAGCCAGCTAACACAGCAGAATTAAAATATATTTCTTGGAAAACTGCTCTGCTCCTGGCAATAACATCAGCTCAAAGAGTTTCAGAATTATAGGCACTAATGGCAGTGGAACCTTTCCTCATTTTCCACCAGGATAGGGTGTTCTTAAGAACTAACCCTACATTTATGCCAAAGGTGGTTTCAAGTGTGGCTCTAAACCAAACTATTCACTTGCCAATTTTTTATCCAAAACCACAGAATAAAAGGGAGAGACTACTGCATTCTTTGGACATTCACAGGCAATTACGCTTCTACTTGGACAAAACCAAAGCTTTCAGAAAATCTGAGCAATTACTGGTAGCATATGCTGCAGGAGCACAGGGAAAAGCCATTTCAAAACAGACCATTTCAAAATGGATAGGACATTGCATACGTTTCTGCTACACACACCATGGGAAACCTATACCTAGCAGCATTAGATCTCACTCCACCAGGGCAACAGCCACTTCAACTGTCTACCTCAGATGAGTGCCTACCAAGGACATTTTGGAAGCAGCAACATGGAGTTCTGTGCATACCTTCACCAAGCATTACCATCTGCCTTTATACTCTAAATCCAGAGCTGGCTTTGCCACTGCTGTGCTGCAGGGCCTTATAGCCACACCTAATGCCTTATAGAACCAGCCACCCTAACTCAGCTTTGGAATTCTACCCAAGTGTAATGACTGCAGCAGTGTAACACGATGTACATAGTACAGATGTTATGTGATCCTATCTCGCCTACATTCTGACTGATGGGTTCGGAGCCGATCCCTCGGCTCCGACTCGGCACGCTTATGCCAAAGAGCGAAGTCTCTTATTGGCTGAGCTTACTATATCCCAGGATGCACCACTACCAGTCCCCCAGATCTCGTTTGCCGCTAACTTGCGAAGACGTGGTCTCGAGCTGGCTGAGCTGAGTAGTATATTTACTAACTTTTTTCTGTCAGAAATTTGCTGTTCTTGTCATAAAAAGCTGTTTTAACGGCTAATCTTCCCTTTTGTGTGTGATTGAAGTTTTTTGAGAAACTTTGTAGTGTGATTGGGTGTTGATTTTGATTTCAGGCCTCCTTCATCTTAGGGCCTTCCCGGTCAGTCAACCCCTCTTAAACCTTAGAGGGTTTCAAAGTACCCTTGAGTTAATTGTTACGATTGTTTAACTAATCGGCAGCTGTGAACCGATTTTTAGGTAGTGTCTGTTAAATCAGAAAGTCAAGTGGATAGTGTTGTTTTTTCTGTCAGGGATTACCGCATTTTTTGCTATAATGTCTCAGAATCCTAGGCCTTCGGGTTTTAAAAAATGCACCAAATGTAATTTTAAGATGTCAATCACAGACGATCACTCTCTCTGTGTTTATTGTTTGGGTGCAAAACATTTACAAGAGTCATGCAGTGTGTGTCACGCTTTTTCCTCAAGGGTCCTCCAGGAGAGGAAAAATAAACTCATTCTTAAAGGTTTAATAAAACCCTCCTTTGAAGAAGCTTTGGCATCCTCTCCTTCTCCAGCTAAAGAAAGGCGCCGGCTCCGACCAGTCCGTCGGATCCGACCGCCAAAAGGCATAGGCAGGCTTCTCCTTCGGCTCCAAGGACTTGGAGCCGAGGGCGAACGTTTGCCTCGATGCCACCAGTCTCGACTCCTCTGGCTTCGAGCCGATGGCTGGGGCATCGAGGCGGGTCACCTTCGCCGGCTCCACTGGTCTCGGAGCCGACAAAGGTTGCCCGCTCAGACACTTCCTCCTCCGGCGCCAAGTCCTCCTCGACACCGATGGAAACTAGTGTGGTATTCCTTCGCGCCGATAGTCATCGGTCGCCTCGAGCCGGTCCCCTAGCCCTTTGGGGCCGTTGGAGAGGCCATCTCGAACCCGTTCAGTATCCTCTCGGTCATCGAGGATGTCGGATTCGGATATAGACAGGGTGCTCCAAAGACTGTTCCAGTCCCCAGTCTTTCAAAATTTGTTTCGCTCCGACCCAGTTGGCTTCGAGCCGATGGCCCATGTTATTGCTATTCCTCCTCCGACCGCCCGGCTCCGGAGCAGGTGCTGTTGGAGCCGGTGGAGATCTTAGGGTCGGCTCCGACCCTTACTCCAACCCGGCCTCGGGTCCGAGTTTGGTACACGGACTTCTTCGGCTGGACCTGGGTGTGATGTTTCGGGACCTATGCTATCGGTTCCGGGCCTCCCTCTCGGTGCTTGCTGCCAGGGACTTCCGTCTGCTATCATGGCTCGGGACGGACACTCCCAGGATTCTGGGGGTCCGGCTTTCAGAGCTATGAGGAGTGCCTTGGCCAAGTCTTCTTCGGCCATGTCCCCGGCTTTACCAGCACCTTCCCTGGGCGTGGAGACTGGGTCTTTGGCAGTTCCCCTGTCCGTAGGCAGTGGAGCCCCTGGGCCTGAGGTTACCCCCATTGGGGGTTCCCCTCCTCCTGAGGGTTCTTCGGAGTTGTCTTCAGAGGAACCCCCAAGGAAGAGATCGTGCAAGAGGAAGCACGTGGACTCCCCCAAGTCTATTACATCTGACACTGATCTTGATGATGCGGAGGGGTCCCCGAAGTCGTCCTCGGAAGATGTCTCATTTGCAGACATCTTAGAGATCCTCAAACAACGAGGCGGCTGGATATCCAAACCCCCCTCTGCTGATGAGTCAGTGCTCCTCAAGGCCTTTGGGGCTCAGCCCTCCGCCTCCTGGGTGTCTCCGCCTTCGACGAGCTCCTGGATTTAGTTTGTCGGAGGTGGGAACATCCAGATACCGTGGAACCAGTCCCTTCTCGTCCTAACAAATTTTTGTCTGCCCCACCCGAGAAGGAGTTCCTGACTAAAGGCGTGGCTGTAGATGCCATGGTGGTGGCATCTGCTACACAACAGGACGTGGCAGAGGCTTCAACGTCCGTCCATCCTCCTAATAAGGAGTCTAGGAGCATGGACCGGTGCGGGAAGCGCACCCTGACTTCAGCGGCCTTTACTTTAAGGTCCCTGAATTATTTGGCACATTTTACCAGACTTCAGAGGGATCTGATCAAGGAGCTGTCAGATTCCCTCTCGGGTAACCTACCTGAGCAGCTAGCCCAGTCGGTTAGCTCTCAGTTGGCTATCCTTACATCAATTTCTAACTCGTCCATGAGGCTCATTTCATATGCGGCAAGGGGCGGTAGAGCGGCAGGCACAGGCGTGGCTCACGGAGACAAGCCTGGCTCCGTTGTGTCAGTTTGCGGAGGCCTTCAAGTCTTCCTTCACGACGCTCCCTTTGATGGGTCCTCTTTGTTTGGACCTAAGGTTAAAGACACCCTTACCGCTGTGAGCAAGAGGGAAAAACTTTATCTGCCGTAGGTGCCCGTTATTCCACTCCTTCGGCCTTATCCCAAGGCTAAAGGAGGAGGGAAGATGTGGTTCCGTAAATCACGTAAGTTTTTCCTCAACAGCAGGAAGATTCCCCTTCCAGAGGCAGAGGACGGGAAATTTTTCTGGGAGACGCCGTCCCAGAGGCGGCAGAGGGCCCCAATTCTGGAGACCGCGAGTCCTTTCGTGGCTCTTCAGCCTCCCACACCTCATGAGGGATTGCCCGGCTGTGCTGCTCGGAGCCAGTCGGGTGCCGTTTGCCAAGCACCTAAAAGCCTGGGAATCAATCACTCAGGACAGATGGGTGCTTCGGATCATTGCCGGAGGTTACACCATCCCATTCACATGCTCACCCCCACCGTCCAAAAAAATCCCGGACCCACCACCCAGTCAAAGGGAAATCGCAGCCGCAGAAGCTTTAAAGCTGCTAGAAAAGGAGTCATCCAACCGTCCCCACAGACCAGATCGGATCCGAAATTACTCGAGGTTCTTTTAGTGCCAAAAAAGACAGGGGACCCGAGACCAATATTGGATCTCAGCAGACTAAACCAATCCGTCACGAAATCCAAATTCCGAATGGTCACTTTACAATCCATTCTCCCGTTGTTGGAGAAGGATGTTTGGATGTGCTCCATAGACCTCAAGGACGCCTATTATCACATACCGATACATCAGGCGTCCAGGAGGTATCTGCGCTTCAGCCTGGGAGTCAGTCATTTCCAATTTTGTGCACTGCCCTTTGGTCTCACCACAGCCCCCAGGGTGTTCACCAAGTGTTTGGCAGTAGTGACTGCTCACCTGAGGAGTCTTGGATTCCAAGTGTTTCCCTATCTGGACGACTGGCTCCTGACTGCCACCACCAGGCATCTACTAAAGGACAACCTCAAAGCCACCATCTCCCTGGGTGCTACCCTGGGAATTACATTCAATTGGTCAAAGTCTGTCTTGCTGCCCTCTCAGCGCATAAGGTTCATAGGAGCAGAGATAGACTCAAAATTGATGCGCATCTTTCTTTCTACCGAAAGGATCCAAACTTTACAAGGCCAAGTTCAAGCCCTGATTTCAAGATCCAAAGCCCCAGCCAGGATGGTCCTACAAGTTTTAGGTTCGATGTCTGCCACGGTCCTTCTAGTTCCTCTGGCAAGACTGCACATGAGGATTCTTCAGTGGCTATTGTCAACTCAATGGTCCTTTCAGGACCTTCCCCTCAATCATCCCATTATGATTACAGAAACATGCAAACGGGACCTTCGCTGGTGGCTTCAGACATCCAATCTAAATCAAGGAAGCCCCTTTGTTATTCCCTCTCCAGTGGTTACCCTGACGACAGATGCCTCCCAGATAGGGTGGGGGGGGCATTGTCTGGGCAGGTTAGTTCAGGGCTCCTGGCTTCCAGACGAAGCTCTTCTCCACATCAATGTATTGGAGATGAGGGCTGTACTTCTGTCCCTACAGGCCTTACACAAGTTTCTCCCTCAGGGCATAATCGTCATCCACACAGACAACATGTCGGTGGTCTGGTATCTAAACAAACAAGGAGAGACCAGATCTTACCCTCTTTGCAGAGAGGCCATGAGGGTGTGGGAATGGGCTGTAGCTACCAGCCGTTTCTTGGTAGCGACCCACATTCCGGGGAAATCAAATATATTGGCAGACAGATTGAGCAGGACAATTCTCTCTCCTCACGAGTGGTCCCTAAACGAAACAGTAGCAGCTCAGGTTTTCAGGAGATGGGGGACGCCGTGCTGCGACCTATTTGCAACACCACTAAACACGAAGTGCAAAAGGTTCTTCTCCTTGACTCCACATCAAGGGGAAGCAGCTATGGATGCTCTAGCACAACCTTGGCCAACAGGGCTACTTTATGCCTTTCCTCCGATTCCACTTCTCTCCAAAGTCATTCAAAAAGCTTCTCAATTGGGGTCCACAATGATACTGATTGCTCCATACTGGCCTCGTCAGGTTTGGTTTCCCTACCTGAAGAAACATGCGGTGGACGATCCTTGGACTTTAGATCTAACTAATCTGCTAATTCATCAGTCGGGGCGACAGCATCAGTCCCTACACTCCTTGAAGTTGACAGCTTGGCTCCTCCACTTCCGACTTTAGTCAGAAGTCACACATTAGACCCGGAAGTTATTCACATTTTATCTTCAGCCCACAAACCCACCACTAAGAAATTGTACCTCAGTAAGTGGAAGAGGTTTGCTATCTGGGCTCAACTCAGGGGCTTAGACCCTATCACTGCTCCAATCCCGGAAGTTTTGAAATTCTTAACATCTCTGTTTAATCAAGGATCTTCTGTCTCTACTATTAAAGTCCAACTGGCGGCTATCTCTAAATTCCACGAATCCATGGATCCTCCATTGATGAGCAGCAGGCTATGCAAAACTTTCATTAAAGGTGCGGGCCTATTAAGACCCCCAGTTTTTCATCCTGCGCCTCCGTGGGATCTTGATTTGGTGCTTCGTGCATTAACATCTTCCCCTTCGAACCGGCTGCTACATGTGAGTTAAAATATCTGTCTTGGAAAACTGCCTTCTTAGTTGCAATTACTTCTGCAAGAAGAGTTTCAGAGCTTCAAGCCCTGTCTATTAAACCACCGTACTTGATTTTCCACAAGGATAGAGTATCACTTAGGCCTAATCCATCCTTTGTCCCAAAGGTATGTTCTAATCTCTGTCTCCAACAATCTCTAGAGCTACCAGTTTTCTTCCCAAAATTCTCCAATGAAGCAGAATACACTCTCCATAAATTGGATGTTCACAGGCAATTGCGTTTCTATTTAGACAGGACTCAGCAATTTCGTAAGTCAGACCAGTTGTTTGTGTCCTTCTCAGACAATAAATTGGGTAAAACCATCACAAAAGCTACTATCTCCAAATGGATTAGAGATTGTATAACTCAGGCTTATTCTTCGAATAAGCAACTTACAACATCTATCAAAGCTCACTCTACCAGAGCTATGGCGACTTCCATAGCTTTTCATTCCAAACTCGCTATATCGGAGATTTGTGCTGCGGCTACTTGGTCCAATCCGCACACTTTCATTTCCCACTATAAATTGGATGTGGCATCTAAAGGCGAGCATCATTTGGTTCCACGGTACTCAGGAGTGTTTTCCAGTGAGCCACCCAGGATTCAGGTGCTAGGACGCTGTCCCATCAGTCAGAATGTAGGCGAGATAGGATCACATAACATCTTTTAGTTATGTACTCACCATAACTTCAGATGTTTGGGATCCATCTCGCTACATTCCTAATACCCACCCTCCTTCCCCTGCCTTGGAGATCAGAAGAGATTGAACGGTTTGAGTTCTACTGTTTTTATCTTGTTTCATCTGACGATGTTATATAATCAGAGCGTGCATGTGTGCATGTATGCGGACAAACTAGATCTGGGGGACTGGTAGTGGTGCATCCTGGGATATAGTAAGCTCAGCCAATAAGAGACTTCGCTCTTTGGCATAAGCGTGCCGAGTCGGAGCCGAGGGATCGGCTCCGAACCCATCAGTCAGAATGTAGGCGAGATGGATCCCAAACATCTGAAGTTATGGTGAGTACATAACTAAAAGTTTTGTACCTACCATAAAATAGATGTTCGAGTGTTTACACTGCTGCAGTCCAGGTTACCCTCCCTCCTTCCCCTCTTACTTGCTGGTACGTACCTATGTCTTCTACCCTTTACTACCTATGGGGAGTATTTGCTGGTAACTGAAAGTTGTTGTTTGTTTTTCTTATGTATGTTTTATTAGCAATTTGAATTGCCTACCTTTTGGGGGCACCTGACATCTGGGGCAAGAAAATGGCGTCGGCTGCACCTTATATACCCCTGTCGCACTGATGTCAGGGAGGAGGCGACAGCAACCGACGCCGGACCAAGACTTTGGAACTCTGGCCAACTGGGGAACCGCCTGACGGCCGGATAACCCAAGTGTAATGACTGCAGCAGTGTATACACTCTAACATCTACCTTTATGGTAGGTACAAAACTGTACTTTTCTTCCAGGGAGACTCAGTGTTTTGGCAGACCAGTTAAGCTGACAGACCCTGGATCCTCACGAGTGGCAACTGAACAGAGCATCATGGAACGTTGGGGCACTCCTCGGGTGGATCTTTTCTCCTCCCCAGACAACCACCTTCTACTACTTTTTTTACACCAGACAGTAACGCAGCAAGGCCTGCGGAGTGGATGCTCTTTCCTTCCCTTGGACGCTTCTGTTAGTTGTTTATGCCTTCCCTCCTCTTCCTCTTCTTCACAGAGTATTAGTGAAGATAAGGGACAAAAGACCAAGGACTATTCTCATAGCTGCAGACTGGCCCAGGCAGCATTGGTATCCACTGCTTCGCAGTCTCTCTCAATTTCCTCCTTGGCGTCTTCTTCTGAAACCAGATCTTTTGGTTCAGGAAGGGGGAAACATTCTACATCCTCATCTTCAGTCACTCCATTTGGCAGCATGGCTCATTGTATGAATCAATCCATTTCTTCTTCCCTTTCCCAGCAGGTGGTTAATGTACTTCTGGAGGCCAGGAGGCCTAGCACTAGAAAGTCTTATGCTGGCAAACGTTTAAGATTCTCTCACTGGATGCAGGCTAGAGGGGAATCTTCTTCTCAGCCTACTCTTCCTCTGATCCTGGAATACTTGGCTGATTTGCTTCAGGGTGGTCTTTCATTTTCCTCTATCAAGATCCATGCTTCAGCCATTTCTGTTCATTGTTCTTTTGAGCAACCCATTTTCTCTCATCCCCTGATGAAAATATTTCTCAGATGTGTTTGCAACTTAAAACCTCCCAGAATGGCACCTACTCCAGCCTGGGATCTCGATTTTGTTCTAGAGAAACTCACTCTTCCTCCTTTTGAGCCAGCTGCCTCTGCAGATTTAAAGTTTCTGTCTTGGAAGACTGCCTTCCTTTTGGCTATACATTTAGCAAGGAGGGTTTCGGAGCAGCAAGTTTTGATGTCTGTGGAGCCTTTTCTCATTTTCCATGCTGATCGTGTCTCTCTGAGAACCAATCCCTCTTTTATGCCTAAGGTGGTTTGTAGTCAGACTCTTAATCAGTCCATACACCTTCCTACTTTCTTTCCTAATCCTCGAAATAGAGGTGAAAGGATCCTACATTTTCTTGATGTGCACAGGCATCTCAAGTTTTATTTGGACAGGACTAAAGACCTTTGGAAATCAGCACAGTTATTGGTCAGTTCTGCCCCTGGAACTCAGGGCAAAGCTTATCTCTAAGCAAACCATTTCTAAGTGTATTGCACATTGTATTACTTTCTGTTGTTCCTTTCATGGCAAGGTTCCTCCTCAAGGGATTAGGACCCACTCCACAAGACCAACTTCCACTTCTGCAGCCTTTTTAAGGGGTGTCCCTACTAAACACATTTTAGAGGCTGGCCACATGGTCTTCTGTTCACACTTTCACAAAGCATCATAATTTGCCTTTGTTTTCTAGAGCCAGGGTTGGGTTTGCCACTGCTGTTCTGCAGGGCATTCACTCTAATCCTTGATTCTGTTGGTACCTCCTCCCTTTTCTCTGGGCTTTGGTAATCAACCCATTCGTTAGGACTGCAGCTGTGAAAGATGATTAACATAGTACAGTTGTGTACACTTACCATAAATGGAGATGTTCGAGTGTATTCACTGTTGCAGTCCTGGTTTCCCTCCCTCCTTCCCCCTTTTTTGGTCCTTTCCTGTTCTCCTTTCCTAAGGTACAGGCTAAATCTGGTTTTATTTGCCAAAGTTTCTTTGGGCTTGAGCCTTTTTTTCTGGGGACTCCTGACTGTTATGGCAAGAAAGACTGAGGAAGTGATGTCGGCTGCCTCCTTTTCTATCGGACATCCTGACGTCCTTTACAAACGATGACAGACTGTCATTTACTTGGTCCTCGATCTGCCTGAATACCAAAGGTATTGGGAGCCAGATAACCCATTGGTTAGGACTGCAACAGTGAATACACTTGAACATCTACATTTATGGTAAGTGTACACAACTGTACTTTCTCTGCACTTCCCTTTGGATTATCCACTGTTCCCAGAGTTTTTCACAAAATGCCTGGCTCCAGCCATTGCTTTTTGCAGACAAAGAAATGTTCAAATGTACCCCTACTTGGATGACTGCCTGATTCAGACAGTCAGGAAAAGCTGTTGCAGCACCTAACATTTGTAAAGGACCTACTAACCTCACTGGGGTACACTGTAAACAAAAAGAAATCCGAACTAGTCACCAGTCAAAAGATTGTATTCCTGGGAGCAAGCCTGGGCACAGCATCCCAGATGGCATTCCTTACTGCAGAAAAACAGGCCTATCTAACAGCCTACTTCTCTCAACTGGCCACCAGAACCCAGTTATATGCAAGGAGAATCCTGCAAGCTCTAGGGTTCATGGCCTCCTGCATTCTGCTAATTCCATATGACAGACTACATATGAGGAAACTTCAGTGCTACTTGAAAACCCTTTGGTGTCAACATTCTCAGGACCTGGAAACTGTTATACCTATGATACCTTGTCTAAGGAAAGATTTTCTTTGGTGAGCAGCAGCATGCAACCACAACAAAGGGCTTCCCTTTTCACAACCCCACACCGCCCATACCTGAACAGATGCATCTGACTATGCGTCGGGTACACACCTGGATGGCATGTGCATTCAGGGCCACTGGAGCCCAATTCAAATTCATCTGCATATCAACCAAAAAGAGATGCTAGCTGTTCAGCACACTATGACAGCTTTGAGAGCCCTACTCTCTCTGGGGCCTGTACTAATCAAAACCGGCAACAACACAGTGATGTTGGTACATCAACCAGCAGAGGGGAACCCACTCTGCAGGCTAGCCATGTCCCTTTGGAACACAGCCTCAGCCATGCACATTCACCTGCTAGCACAATTCCTGCCAGGCAACCAAAACGGTCTGGCAGACAACTTAAGCAGAAATCTCCTAGATCCACATGAGTGGCAATTAAACCACAACACCTTAAGCCTTGTGACCCAGAAATGGGGTATCCCGAAGGTGGATCTGTTTGCCTCCCCCTCAAACCACAGCTTAGCAAATTCTGCACCAGGGGACCTCACAGCAAGCCCTGGCAAGTGGATTCCCTATCCTTCTAGTGGGTAAACCTCTCAATCTATGCATTTCCCCCTCTACCTTTTCTTACAAGAGTATTACTCAGAATAAGGGAGGAAAGACCAAGGGCAATCCTGATTGCCCCAGACTGGCCACGCCAACATTGCTACCCACTACTGCACAGTCTGTCACTATTGCCTCCATGGCACCTCCCTCAGATTCCAACTTTCCTGACTCAGCAGGAGGGAGAGTTTTTGCATCCACAATTGCAGACCCTGAACCTGGCAGCCTGGCTTATTCCTTGACTTCTCCTCCAATGGCCAGCCTAAGCAAGCCGGTCCTGGATGTCATATGTGAATCCAGACGACCCAGTACTAGAAAATCCTATGCTGACCAGTGGAAAAGGTAGTGTTCCTGGATCCAGACTGAAGAGCTGACTCAACACAGCCCTCCTTACCTCTCTTCCTGGATTACCTAGCAGATCTACTCCACCGGAGCCTATCCTTTTCTTCCATTAAAATACATGCCTTTGCCATCTCTGCACATTACAGCACAGAGCCTCCTCTCTTTTCACACCCACTCATCAAACAGTTTCTTAGAGGGGCTAGCAACTTAAGGCCACCAAGAAGAGCCCCTGCCTTTGCTTGGGACCTTGACTTTCTGTTGGAAAAGCTCACGCTTACCCCCTTTGAGCCTGCAGCTTCAGCAGGGTTAAAATTCCTTTCTTGGAAAACAGCCTTGCTTCTGGTCATCACTTCAGCTAGAAGAGTGCCTGAGCTACAAGCACTTATTGCTGTAGAACCCTTCATCAGTTTTCATGCTGACAGGGTCTCCCTCAGGACTAAACCCTACTTTCATGCCTAGAGTGGTGTCCAGTGTGGCTCTCAACCAATCTATTAATTTGCCCACCTTTTTGTCTAAACCTCAAAATAAGGGGGAAAGGATCCTGCACTCTTTAGATGTGCCCAGACAGCTCAGATTCTACCTCGATAGGACTAAGCCCTTTAGGAAATCTGACCAGTTACTATTCAGCTTTGCACCCGGGGCAGAGGGCAAGGCTATTTCAAAATGGATAGCACACTGTATCCATTTCTGTTACAAACACCATGGGAAACCATCCCCACTGGGGGTCAGAACACATTCCACTAGAGCAACTTCAACTTCTGCAGCCTTTCTCCGAGGGGTCCCTACCGGGGACATCCTGGAAGCTGCAACATGGAGTTCTGTTCATACCTTCACCAAGCATTACCACCTGCCTTTCTTTTCCAAATCCTGGGCAGGCTTTGCAACCGCAGTCCTGCAGGGTATACTAGCCAGCCCCAACTCATCTTGACTGCCTCCACCCATTCTTCAGCTTTGGGAGTCAACCCAGGTGTGATGACTGCAACAGTGAAACATGAAGAACATTAGTACAGATGTCCTTCAAGGATGCATCTGCAGTCTTAACAAATGGGTTGTCCTGTCGTCAGGCAGCCCTTCGGTCGGCCGGATTCCAAAGTCTGGGTCTGGCTTCGGCTGGTTTCGTACTCCACCCGACGTCATTGCGGCAGTTATTCGGGTATAAAGGCATCAGCCGATGCCATTTTCCCCAGTCTTTCTTGCCGTGGCCAAGCAGAAGCTGTTCGCAAGTGCCGGTCGGTCAGATCCAGAGATTACTACTACCGAATACTACTTCGAAGACTTCTATAAAGCTAAGTACCCCGTTGGGGACTCTTTCTTGCCTCAGCCGATGTCAGAGAAAGTTAATAACTGTTTATCTTGTGGGAAACAAATACATCATAAAGATTTCCACTCCTATTGCATACATTGCTTAGGCCCAGACCACTACGTAGCAGCTTGTCTAGCCTGCTCTTCTTTTAACCGACGGACGCTTAAACGTCGGTCGGACTTTGCTGAACAGATTTTCGGCTCTGATTTTGCATACATTATGCCGTCGGATCCTCCGACTACGCAAATTACTAAAAGACGCAAAGAAAAGGACCGACACTCGCGTTCCGCGGTTTCGGACGAAACCGCGGTTAAGCAAACCACGAGTGTCTCGGTTTCGGCCAAAACCGAGCTAGCGGTTCTTTCTTCAGCCGATGACTTGCCTTCCAACGAGGCCTTTTCTAGCCTTGTAGAGACGGCCTCAGAAATCCAACCTTCTGTTGCGGTTTCACAGGATTTATCAGGCACCATTCCCCTGGATGTTTCAACCCCTGCACGTGGAGCTGCTAGGCCTCCTCCAGCTATGTCTATTAAGGCCTTTGCCAGGGCTAAAGCAGCCAAATCAACTAAACCTGTGCCTACCAAACCCCCTTCTCACAGGCCCAGCTCCAGCTCCCACATGCTTTCTTTGGCTGAGGATCTCATAACTTTAATCCGTGGAGCCCAGCCTCATCCTGACAGGGCCTCTCTCCCTCCTCCAGAAAAGAGACCTAGAGCAGAGCCCCCTGAGCCAGTATCCGCAGATGATTCTTCTGATGACTCGGATCATTCAGACCCTCCTGAGGCTCCTTATTCCCCTTACGAAGATTCTGATGCTGAGGAGTCCATCCCTTCAGCCTCTCCTCCCGAGGAATTTTCCTTTGGGGAAACCTTACATGCTATGAGGGAACAATTTCAGTGGCAGGGCCAAGATTTCACAGACTCTAGAAAGAGACTTAGGACCTTTCTACATTTGCCACAACATAGACCTTTAGCTATACCTCCAGTTCTTTCTGTTGTTGATGATGCATTTAATGATGCTTGCACTGCTCCTGATTCTTTACCTCCGGCTCCTGCTAAGCCCGATAGGTACTACAGGGTCCCGGACACTCATCACCATTTCTATAAGGCTCCGGTTGCAGATCCAGAGACTATCTCCCAGGGCCCTAAAGCTGTAGCAGCTACTTCTTCTAAAACCCCTCCCTCTGAAAGGGAATCCAGGTCCTTAGAGAGATGGGGTAAAAAAGTTTACACCTCTGCTACCTTGTCAGCTAGAGCTTTGAACTGCCAATTTCATATGATTCAATATCAAGAGTTTATGCTTGATCAGTTGACTAAAAAGCTGTCCTCTGAAGAATCTTTAGATAAAAAGTATGTTCAGGAAATGGTACATAACATACAGCAGGTTAGTAACCATTCTCTAAAATGTGGCTATGATGCACTGGAGGCTTCCTTTAGATCAGCCATGACTGGCACAGTTATTAGGAGACATGCATGGTTGAAGGAACAGGCATTACCAGACCATGTCAAATCAAAGCTTTTGGATGCACCTATGGACAAGGTCAATTTATTTGGTTCCCCTGCACAGCAGGTACTAAAAAAGATGGAAGAAAAAGCAAAATCTGTGCAAACAGTGAAAGATTTCCTACAAGTTCAACCTCCAAGGTTTAGCAGGAACTGGCCCTCCAAGAATTGGTCCTTTCCGGAATCCTCTAAGCCGCAAAGAGGCAGGAATAGGCGCACTAGAGGCAGAAACCAATCCAGGGGTGCCTACAGGGGTCGCCAATGGCATGGTAACAACCAACGAGGCACGGATACAGCCACCACCACTACAACAACTCAATCTCAGTGACTTGGCGGTGGTCCCGCCTTCCAGGGAACAACTACAAGCACCCTTTGGCGGAAAGCTAACCTTATTTTCAAGAAACTGGCACTGCATTACAAGAGAAAAATGGATTTTGCAAACTATAGACCAAGGTTACAGGTTCCATTTCCATACTCTGCCAGAAAAGAGAGGAATGCCAAACCTACCACCTACTCAAAAAAACAGAAGCTCTAAAGCAAATATCTCAATTATTAAAAATGAGAGCTGTGGAGAAGGTACCTTCTATGGAACAGGGAAAGGGATTTTACTCAAGACTCTTCCTGGTACCAAGGAAAGAAAACAAATGGAGGCCTATTCTAGACCTGTCCGCTTTAAACACATTCCTCATTGTTCCCAAATTCAAAATGCTGACCTTACAGCAACTTCTTCCCATGCTGGGCAAGGAGTCTTGGCTGGTAACTCTAGATCTCAAGGAGGCATACCTGCACGTCCCCATAAGACCAATTTGCAGAAGATACCTCAGATTTCTTGCAGGATCAGAGCATTATCAATTCTCAGCATTGCCTTTTGGCTTATCTACTGCGCCCAGAGTGTTCATGAAATGCCTGGCATCAGTTATAGCTCATTGCAGACTTCAGGGGATTCAAATTTACCCATACCTGGACGACTGCCTGATGCAAGCGGACAACAAAAACAAACTAACAGAAGACTTACAAAGAGTCATCTACCTACTGCAGGCCCTGGGATATACAGTCAATACAGAAAAGTCATGGCTGACTCCATCCCAAAGAATAACCTTTCTGGGTGTAGAACTGGACACATCAAAACAAATGGCATTCCTAACTGCAGAAAAGAAAGAACAACTTCCTCTCTACTTCTTGGCATTAACAAAGCAGAACCATCTGACTGCAAGAGAAGTATTACAAGCTCTAGGCTTCATGGCATCCTGCATCATACTGGTCCCTCATGCCAGGCTGCATATGAGAAAGCTACAGTGGTACCTAAAGAATTTGTGGTCCCAGCACAAGCACAGCCTAGAAACCAAAATTCCAATGATCCCATGCCTGAAACAGGAGTTCCTATGGTGGGCTCAGGCCTGCCAATCAAACACAGGATTGCCCTTTTGCAAAAGTCAACCGAGACAAACCATCACGACAGATGCCTCAGACCTCGGATGGGGGGCACACATGCTGGACAAGTGCATACAAGGCCTATGGACTCAAGACCAGCTACATCTGCACATAAATCTAAAAGAAATGATGGCAGTGAAATTTGCAATCCAGGCATTCAGACCTCTTCTCCTAGAAGGCCAGTTGATGATAAGAACAGACAACACCACAGTTATGTGGTACATCAACAAACAGGGAGGCACACACTCATACCCTCTATGTCGGCTGGCGCTAGACCTATGGGATGTGGCTCTGAGCTGCAACATTCAGTTACAGGCAATTTATGTACCAGGGAAGGAAAACATTCTAGCAGACATATTAAGCAGAACTACAACAGATGCCCACGAATGGATGCTGCATCCGGACATCTTCAAAACCATCACCAAAAAATGGGGATTACCACAAATAGACTTGTTTGCATCCCCACTCAATCACCAGTTGAAGAAATTCTGCACAAGAACTTACCACCCACTTGCTTGGAAGGTGGACTCCCTTTCTTTCAGTTGGAAAAGCCTGACAGCATATGCATTCCCACCACTTCCTTTGATGCACGAGGTGCTTCTGAAGATGAGAGGAACGCCCGAGGATCATTCTGATAGCTCCAAACTGGCCAAGACAACATTGGTACCCACTTCTGAGGAGCATGTCCAGGGAACAAATATGGACGCTGCCCCTGATTCCTTTACTGCTAACACAGAACAACTACAGCATCCTGCATCCAAGTCTAAAAACTCTACAGTTAACTGCCTGGAACATTACATAACCCCAATTAACCCGAATTTATCCCAAAGGGTTAAAGACATAATACTGGAGGCTCGTAGACCTTCCACAAGAAAGAATTATGCAGCAAAATGGAAAAGATATCTCATCTGGAGTGCTGCAAAGAATCAAGATGCGACACTGGTGAACATAGCCAACATCCTGGAGTACTTGGCAGAGCTTTACCATTCAGGCCTGTCCTACTCTTCCATCAAGATACATGCATCAGCTATTTCAGCAGAATACAGCTTGGATCCTCCTGTCTTCTCGCATCCTCTGCTCAGACAGTTTTTGAGAGGAATTAAAAATGTAAAACCTCCCAGGAAACCCCCATTGCCAGCATGGGACTTGAATTTTGTACTAGAAAAACTGACTCTTCCTCCTTTCGAACCAGCAGCAACAGCAGAATTACAATACTTATCCTGGAAAACGGCCTTCCTGCTAGCAATAACTTCAGCAAGAAGGGTTTCTGAACTGCAGGCATTAATGGCAGTACAACCCTTCCTGATCTTCCATCAAGACAGAGTGTCCATGAGAACAAATCCTACATTTATGCCTAAGGTGGTATCCAGAGTTTCTTTAAATCAGGCTATCCACCTCCCTACATTCTTCCCCAACCCACAGAACAGGGGAGAAAGGCTCTTACTTTCCTTGGATGTACATAGACAATTACGCTACTATCTGGACAGAACAAGAAACAATAGAAAGACTGACCAGCTTCTGGTAGCATATGCAACAGGGAAAGAAGGGAGACCAATTTCTAAACAGACAATCTCCAAATGGATAGGAAATTGCATTAGATTTTGTTACTCCTACCATGGAAAGAAAACTCCAGAGAACATCAGGCCTCACTCCACAAGGGCTACAGCCACTACCACAGCTTTCTTACGAGGAGTGGCTACCAAGGACATTATAGAGGCTGCTACTTGGACCTCCGTGCATACATTTGCCAAACATTATAACTTACCACTATACTCTAGATCCCGTGCTGGCTTTGCCACTGCTGTTTTGCAAGGGATCCTAACTACACCATAATCTTTTCTCTTTGCCTCCTCCCCTAGTTTAGCTATGGTATTCTACCCATTTGTTAAGACTGCAGATGCATCCTTGAAGGACATAGTACAGTTTTGTACCTACCATAAATGTAGATGTCCGAGAGGAATGCATCTGCAGTCAGGATTACCCACCCTCCTTCCCCTCTGAGGTACTCCTAGGGTATTAACCAATCTTCAGCTAGCTTGGGGGGGATCTATTATGGTGTATTTGTTTGTATATATGTACATACATGCTTATTTTGTGTGTTTGCTCTCTACTATTTGGAAACTTTGGCATGTATCCAAATTTAGCCATCCAAGAGGGCACCTGGCATCTGGGGCAAGAAACACTGAGGAAAATGGCGTCGGCTGATGCCTTTATACCCGAATAACTGCCGCAATGACGTCGGGTGGAGTGCAACACCAGCCGAAGCCAGACCCAGACTTTGGAATCCGGCCGACCGAAGGGCTGCCTGACGACAGGACAACCCATTTGTTAAGACTGCAGATGCATTCCTCTCGGACATCTACATTTATGGTAGGTACAAAACTGTACTTTTTGTACACTTACCATAAATGTAGATGTTCGAGTGTATTCACTGTTGCAGTCCTGGTTTTCCACCCTCCAGCCCCCCTTGTCTCTCTCTCTTTCTCATTCTTTACAGGGCTATTGGTATTTACTGTCTACTGGTGGTGTTATTCCACCATAACCTAGCTCCCTATTTGGGGGCTCCTGACATTTGGGGCAAGAAAAACTGATGCAATGGCGTCGGCTGCCTGTTTTTTTTACCACTGATGACCTGACGTCAGTCCTGGAGTGACAGCAACCGATGCAGAAATACTAAGTCTCTGGAATTCGGGCCGACTGAGGGCTACCCCTGGCAGGATAACCCAATTGTGATGACTGCAACAGTGAATACACTTATAATACATTTATGGTAAGTGTACACAACTGTATTTTAAGGAGAATGCAAGGTGCTTACAAGGAGAAATTGAAAAATACCAGCTTTTACCAGGAATCCCCCCTTTAGGCCTATAATGTTGGCAAAGGAATCAAAACTGAACCTCTAGCTGCATCAGTTGGGCATTATCTCAAACCAGTTTTAATGAAAAGAAAGTATTAAGTAAGACACGTTTGATTTTGTAGTAAAAAAGGTTATTCAAGTAACTTCCAAAACAATATTCATTACATTAGATATAGTTTCGCTTTACATAGTCGTACCCACTTTTGAAGGAACTGAGATGCTGAAGGAAGGGCAGTCATGTAGGTGGAGTTTTTGTGTGTGTATTATTCAATTTGGTATTGCATAACATTTTTTTTTTGTGTTTTGTGGCAAAGATTACCAACAGCTTACAGAAGTATACAGAAGGATGTAGTTATGGCACTGACATATGCCAATATTTTTATGGACTCTTGGGAATAAATTATTATTTTTTAAATGTTTTATTTAAACATAGTTACTTTTATACGAGATTTATTGCCAATATTTTTGTTTTATGGGAAAGTGACAAATTATCCAAATGTACACTTCACATAAATGGTGATGTTATGTAGTCCAATCTCGCCTACATTCTTACCCGTGGGTTCGGAGCCGAATATCGGCTCCGACTCGGCCAAACTTTTCTAGCTCAAAGTCTTCTATTGGCTGGGCTAAGAAGGTATCCCATGTTGCACTGCTCCATATCCCCAGATCTCGTTTGCCGCTAGTGTAGCTCGGATGTGGTCTCGCTGTTGGCTGTGGCTAAGTACCCTTTTTTCTAATTCTTCTTGAGAGATTTTGCTGAAAACAAAAGCTATTTCCTTAGTGTTTTTTGGGCTTAATTGTTGTGTGATTGGTTGTTGTGGTATCCCACTAGCTGTTCCAACGGGCTAGGCCCGTTTCAGTTAGAGGATCTAGTCCGTCCCCTTACTTGTCTCTGTTTTCGTTCTTGGCTTCTAAAACCGTTTAAATTAATGGTTTTAGTGTCTTCAGTGGCAAAACAACCATTTTAGCTAGAGGTTTGTTAGTCCTAGACGTCCTAGTGTGTGTCCCTTTGACTTTGTGTGTTCAGTAGTTTGTGGAGTTTTTTGTTCAGCTAAGTTTCCGCGCTTAGTGTGTTGTTTTTTGTGTGCCTGTAGTGGTGTTTTTCCAGTCAGGCAGTGACTTCTCATTGGTTGGGCTTGGTGATTATTTCGAGATGTCTAAGGATTCCAAGGAGCACAAACCTTCAGGTTTTAAAAAGTGCTCTAAGTGTGGCTAGAAGATGTCCATCACTGATGGACATTCAGTATGTGTTTGTTGTCTGGGAGCAATCCACCTGCAGGAGTCCTGTAGCTTCTGCCAAGCTTTTAGTCCCAGGGTGCTCCAAGAAAGAAAGAATAAATTAATCCTGAAGGGACTCTTAAAACCCTTGTTCGAGGAGGCCATGGAGTCTACTTCCAGCTCAAAGTCAAAATTCACTAAGTCTAAAAAGAGATCTCCATCTCTGTCAGTCACCTCGGAGCCACCGGAGAAAGTGATGATACTAGCTTTGACCGCCTCGGCTGCACTGTCCTCGGGGCCGCAAGAAGCATCGGTGTTGATGGAACCGGCGTCGGCTCCAGTTATATTGGAACCTCTTTGGAGCCGATCGCCCGGTACTAGACCAGCGTCTCCTGAGAGGAGATCCAGATCCCCCTCCCTATCCTCCAGGATACTTTCAGATATGGATGTCGATAGGGTGGTGCAGAGGCTCCTGCATTCACCGGTTTTGGCTAAATTGTTCTCCGCTCAGTCGGCTCTGGAGCCTGTTCCGTTATCTTCTTCAATTCCTCCTCCGAGCGAATCTCTGTCGTTGGAGCTGGAATGCTGCGCTCCGTGTGATGTTCCTAGGTAAGTGCCGATGGCCCCTTCGGGCTCATCGGTGCGGTCAGCTCTGACCCCGTCGGCTCCGTCCATAGGGTTCGGGACTCGGGATTCCACAGTCCGGCCCGAGGGGGGCACCTCGGGACACTTTTCGGTTCCGAGTCTCCCTCTCCGTGCTTCGGCTCGTGGAACCCCAGCTCCTGTCATGATCTCGGAGGCTGGCCGGTCCTCTGATTCGGGGGGCCCAGCTTTTGAGGCCATGCGGAGTGTGCTGGCCAGATCTTCAGCCACATCATGCGGGTTGGTCATTCTGTCCCCTACCACTCCGGTGAGAGCCTCTGATCACCACCTATCAGTAGATAGCGGAGCCCCAAGGCCTAAGGATACCCCCATGAGTGGTCCCCAAGTTTCTGAGGGCCCCTCAGAGTCTTTGCCTGAGGAGCCCCCCAGAAAGAAAACGTGCAAGAGGAAGCACATAGACTCCCAGGATGAGTCTCTCACCTCAGATACCGACCTTGAGGAATACGAGGGGTCCCCCAAGTCATCTTCTGACGATGTTTCTTTCTCCGACATCCTGGAGATATTGAAACAGAGATGACTGGCTGTCCAAAGCCCCCTCCAAGGAGGAGTCGGTCATCCTTAAGGCCTTTGGTGCTCAGCCCTCCGCCTCCTGGGTGTCCCCACCCTTCAAGCTCCTGGATTTAATTTGTCGGAGGGTGTGGGAGAACCCTGATTCTGTGGAACCCGTACCCAGGAGACCCAATAAATTTCTGTCTGCTCCCCCGAGTAAGGAGTTTTTGTCCAAAGGGGTCCCTGTGGATGCCATGGTGGTGGCGGCCACTCAAAAGGAAGTAGCTGAGACGTCTTCCTCCGTCTGTCCTCCTAACAAGGAGTCTAGGACCATGGACCGGTATGGGAAGCGTACCCTCTCATCAGCAACCTTTACCTTACAGTCGCTGAACTACCTGTCTCATTTTACTCGGGCTCCAGAGAGATCTCGTCAAGGAGTTAGGAGATACTCTCACGGGTAACGTTCCTGCGGCAGTGGCCCAGACGGTTAACGCCCAGGTCTCTACCCTCAACTCCATTGTTAACTCCTCCATGCTCAGGAGTCGCCCTTAGGAGGCAAGCCTGGATGCACCTTTGTCATTTCCCAGAGGCCTTCAAGTCTTCTTTCACTGACGTCCCCTTTGATGGTTCTTCTTTGTTCGGAACCAAGGTGAAAGACACCCTCACCATGTGCGAGCAAGAGGGAAAGACTCTGTCTGCTGTAGGGGTCTGTTTTTCCCTTCCCTCTAGACTTTGCACCAAGGCCCAGAGGGAGGGGGGGATGTGGTTCAAAAAATCAGAGATTCTTTCCCGGTGCACAGGGTGAGCCCCCCTCCAGCGGCAGAGGAGGGGGAGGTTATTCAGGGAGACGCTGCCCTAGAGGCAGAGGGGTCCCCCGCAATTCGGGATACCGCAATTCCTTTTGCGGCTCTCCCTACCGTCGTCCATGATGGGATACCCGACTGTGCTTTTCCAGAGCCAGTCGGGGGCAGAATATCGTTATACCCGGAAGCCTGGCAAAGCATCACCCAGGACCGATGGGTATTACAAATAATTTCCGGAGGTTATGTCATCCCCTTTGCATCAGATCCCCATCCAGTCAGAAAAATCCCGGATGTTCCACCCAGTTAAAGGGATCACGCAGCCTCAGAGGTTTCAAAGCTGCTAGAGAAAGGAGCCATCCAGCATGTCCCCTCAGACCAGACCAGATCGGATTAGGGACTATTTTGGTGCTGAAAAGAACAGGGGACCTGAGACCCATATTAGATCTCCGTCAACTAAACAACTACGTACTAAAGTCCAAGTTCCGTATGGTCACTCTACAGTCATTTCTCCCGTTGTTGGGAAAGGAAGTATGGATGTGCTCCATAGACCTCAAGGATGCTTACTACCACATCAAAATGGACAGGGCATCCAGGAGTCACCTACGCTTCCGACTGGGAGCCAGTCATTTTTAGTTTTGAGCCCTGCCCTTTGGTCTCACCACAGCCCCCAGGGTGTTCACCAAGTGTATGGCGGTGGTGAGAGCTCACTTGAGACATCCAGAATTCCAAGTATTTCCGTATCTGGACGACTGGCTCCTCACGACCCCCACCAGGCATCTACTAATCCAAACCAGGGACGCTACCATCACTCTCTGTCAACAGTTAGGCATAACATTGAACTGGGAAAAATCTGCCTTGTTGCCCTCACAGTGTGCCATTTTTATAGGTGCAGAGCTAGACACCGTTCAAATGCGAGCCTTTCTACCGCAGGAAAGAATCAGAGTCTTACAGCAACAAGTGCACGCCCTGCTATCCCTGAGGAAAGCGAAGGCAAAATGGGTTCTCCAGCTGCTGGGGACTATGGCAGCAACGATCATGTTAGTCCCTCTAGCGAGACTGCACATGAGGCTCCTTCGCTCAATGGTCTCTCCAGAAACTTCCACTTTCCCACACTATTTTGCTCACGGCCAAATGCAAATAGGATCTCAGTTGGTGGCTTTGCACCAGCAATCTGGACAAGGGGAAACCCTTCGTTCCACTTCCCCCCGGTTGCCACAGTGACCATGGACGCCTCCCAAATGGGGTGGGGGGCATTATCTCGGCAGGACAGTCCAAGGCACATGGCAAGACCACGAGATACATCTGCATATCAGTGTCCTAGAGATGAGAGCGGTGCTACTTGCGCTGCAGGCACTTCAGAGCTTTCTGCCTGTCGGGACTATTGCAATACACACCAACAATGTCAGTGGTGTGGTATCTGAACAAACAGGGAGGAACCAGATCATATCCCCTGTGCAGGGAGGCCATGCGAGTGTGGCAGTGGGCAGTATCTTCCCAATGGTTTCTGGTGGCAGTGCACATTCCTGGGAAGTCCAACGTGATAGGCTAAGCAGAACTATTCTGATGCCTTACAAGTGGTCCCTGAATCGTCTAGTGGCATAATGTATCTTCAGCAGATGGGGTTTCCCTTGCTGCGACCTTTTTGCCAGCC
Source organism: Protopterus annectens (assembly GCF_019279795.1). Taxonomy (NCBI): domain Eukaryota; kingdom Metazoa; phylum Chordata; order Ceratodontiformes; family Protopteridae; genus Protopterus; species Protopterus annectens. Next base: position 784,934,794 of record NC_056741.1, read on the forward strand.
CCCTCAATGCCAAATGCAGCAGCTACTTCACGCTGATCCCCCCACATGGGGAGTCGCCCAGGGACGCTCTAGTCGACGATTGGCCCTCCGGTCTGCTTTATGCTTTCCCTCCGTTTCCCTTGCTATCAAAAGTGATTCAGAAAGCTATAGCCTTGGGAAGCAGAATGATTCTGATTGCTCCACACTGGCCTCGTCAAGTCTGGTTCCCCTTTCTCCATCCCTACATGGTGGAAACACCTTGGACTCTGGACCCTCAACCAGACTTACTGACACACGTCGGGACAGTTCCACCCTTCTCTGCGGACCCTCCGGTTGACAGCCTGGCTACTCCACTTCCGTTATTAGTTAGGCTTTATCATTTTTCACCAGAGGTAGTTCATATTTTATCTTCCTCTCATAAGCCTTCTACTAGGAAGATTTATTCCAGCAAATGGAAGAGGTTTTCTATTTGGGCTCGTACCCAAGGAAATGACCCTTACACAGCTCCAATTGCCTCTGTCTTGGAGTTTTTGTCTACGCTTTTCCAGCAGGGCTCAGCATCCGCTACCATTCAAGTTCAATTGGCAGCAATTTCTAACTTTCATGTTGCCAATGAGCCTACTGTAATGGCTTACAGACTCTGTAAGGCTTTCCTGAAAGGCACCCAGTTACTCAGTCCTCCTGTTTCAGAACCTATCATGCCCTGGGATCTAAATTTTGTTCTGCAAGCCCTTACTTCTCCACCCTTTGAGCCTGCAGTTACCTGGGACTTAAAATTCTTGACGTGGAAAACTGCCTTTTTAATAGCCATCACATCAGCTAGACGCGTTTCAAAAATTCAGGCTCTTTCTATTAAATATCCATACTTGATCTTTCATAAAGACAGGGTTTCTCTTGGACCAGACCCGTCCTTTCTTCCTAAAGTGGCGTCCGTATCTAATCTTAATCAATCTATTGAGTTGCCAGTTTTCTTTCCCCATTTTTCAAACAAGGCAGAATTTAGATTTCATCAATTGGATGTACACAGGCAGTTACGTTTCTATCTGCACAGAACCAAAGATATCCGAAAATCTGATAAACTGTTGTCTCCTTTTCGGAGAATAGAATTGGGTCCCCTGTCTACAAGATCACCCTATCCATATGGATATCAAGTTGCATCTCTTTCACTTATTCCTCAGGGGGTAAAGACCTGCCATTTCCAGTCAAGGCTCACTCTATTCGGGCTGTATCCACTTCTACAGCGTATCAGGCCAGATTATCTATGGACGATATTTGTGCTGCAGCTACCTGGGCTTCTCCACATACCTTTGTTACTCATTACAAGCTGGACGTGGTATCTAGGGGCAGGTCTTCCTTTGGTTCCACAGTACTCAGGAGTATCTTCCTCTGAGCCACCCAGGATGTAGGTGCTAGGGACACTGTCCCATGGGTAAGAATGTAGGCGAGATTGGACTACATAACATTAAGAAGTTATGTACTCACCATAACGTTCGATGTATGTAGTCCATCTCGCCTCACATTCTTTCTTACCCTCCCACCTTTCCCTCTTCCTGGAGGATCTGGAGGTTAGGGCTGGTTTTTAGAGCTCCGTTCACCTTTGTTTTATTCCTTTTTATTGGATGTTGTTATGCATGAGGTATGAGTGTGGTGTTCGCAGCGAACTAAGATCTGGGGATATGGAGCAGTGCAACATGGGCTACCTTCTTAGCCCAGCCAATAGAAGACTTCGAGCTAGAAAAGTTTGGCCGAGTCGGAACCGATATTCTGCTCCGAACCCACGGGTAAGAATGTGAGGCGAGATGGACTACATACATCGAACGTTATGGTGAGTACGTAACTTCTTGTTTTCTACTTTTCTTAAGTTTGAAGCAGTAAACATAATGGGAAATAAAAACGTTACCAAAGTAAACAACTAATCGAGAAAAAGGTAATGTTAAAATAATGTGATCACCAGTCAGATAATTGAACAAGTCTGTTTAATTGAGTGCTTTCGCCCTGTTACTACGACTTTCTGAATACAAAAATATCATCCTAATTTCATATTATATAAACCCCAATATAGGTACGTACCACCTACTTCATTAATACGCTAATTATTAGTTAAAACTTAAAGAATTCCACCTTAGTTGCTAAAAAAAAATAAGATGATGTATATGTTTGTAAATGTTGTACCATTTGTAGGAAAAAACGACACCCTGTTGTGTTATGTTCAGTGTCTCAGCCTCCTCTCCTACCTCGTAATATTTCTCCCTGTGGTGTTGCATCTGATTCTTTCTGTTGTTGTAATAGTAAATCTCCCCTCCTTGTTTTGTCCTTGATCTCCGAAGTATGGGAAAATCCCCCTGAGAAAAAATATTGGAGGCTCTTGTCTCATCATCTTCATTGTTCTGTATTCTCATGAGTACCCACCACTATAATTCCAAAGGTACCTGCTGTCTATCATTTAATCATCATATTATATTTGTGTGTTGTACTACTCCCCTACCTCCTTGCATCTGGATACATCGCTTTATTGTGGTATTGTTCCTTATCCCTTTTTAACTTTTTCTGCTTCCTGGAAAAAAAAAACACAACTCTTTTCTCTACCTTAACATTTCTTTTGGTATAGATATCTACCGTTTAAAAATCAAATCATGCTGAATCACTATTTAAAGTTTCTACTTCATTTAACAGGGTAAGAATATTTTTCTCATTATTTTTAGCAATCTGTTCTATTAATTCTAGACTGTGATGGTCGAACAGTTCAGCATAATCTAAGCAAGCATACTGTATACCAAAATCCTTAGTCCTTGAGGCACAATTTTATATCTTACACATCACTTCAAGTATTCATTGTCTAATTGTAAAGTCTTGACTCTAGTTACTTTTTTCCAAAGTAAAAATCATGTCCTTTAGTGGCTTATGGTATGTGAAATGACTCTCATTTAATTCACTAGGCTGCTCTGCATTCAGGTTGTCATAAAATTTGGAAGTTTTATCTGAAATGAGTTTAAAATTAAAAGCTTCCGTATTTTGCATTTCCACAGTACCCGCATAAAAAAATTCCTTCCATGGCATTGTCTGTATACAGATGGTTGAAAACTAATCCCTTTGAGTTGCCAACTGCTGTTCGAAATTGTTCTCCCTTCCCAATCTACAGGTTTCGTCACAAAACCTCTCCGTAGCCATTAGGGCATGTTCTCTCACCACTTCCCATTTGACTTGAAGTGAGAGCAAGAAAAAAACCTTGCTTCGCCTTTAGCAGCTCCTCCATATTTTGTTCATGATAGTCACTTGGCCACACATGCTTGGAGCGGTCCTGCCTTAGGTTGTAGAAGCAGAGATTTGCTAGAAAATGTGATTTAAAGCCTCAGTTTACGAGTTTTGCAAATACATCTCAATCTTGTAAGCTCACCCTTCAATTGTGAGACTTCTGATGCCAGCTGATTGAAACCATACCTCTCAACCTGGAAACATCAAAAATCTGGGCAAGGCCCATAAAAAAATGTGTACAAATCTGTATGCTAGTTAACGTAAAATCTGCATACATAATTAAGTAACCCCACCCACTCCTGTGGAATTGTGGGACACCAGCTTTCAAACTCAAACTGAAAAAGACAACCAAAATATGGCACCAGAGTCCTTTTGCAGCCATTCCAATGTCCCATTACCTGGCTGTTCGCCCCTTTTACTAGAAACACTAATGTGCGCATACTGCTTTACTTCTACAATTATTATTTTGATTTTATTTTTATATTTTATAACACAATGCACAAACCATTAATACATATATCTGCTAAACAAAGCAATACTGTCTCGCAATGAAAATAGACTTGGCATTAAAACTTCTCTGCCCTTGAAACTCACATTCATTGAAACAGCACTGAAACCCACACCACATCCAAAGAAAATGCATCTGGCCACTGGTAGATAAAGATTACCTTTGGGCTGTTTTCAAATCATAGGTTCCTGGCTTGCACACAAAACAAGAAACATACTTGCGTTCTTTGATGCACCTTCCTGACTATTAGATTATGTTCCTTGTATAATACAGCACACTTGTTAGACTTAAGTTGGAGTGCATTTTAAAATTTATTGTCTGAACATTTTTCCAGTAGACAGTGAAACAAAATGCATGAACCAATAATAACATAACTGCCCAATTCAAAACGTTTCCATCATAAAAGTTTACTTCCACACACACGAGATATATATACATATATATATATATATATATATATATATATATATATATATATATATATATATATATATATATACATATATATACATATATATGTATATATATAATATAAATAAAAATAGAATGACACGACACACCAGGCACCTCTTCAGCATCTCATCTGTTAATATGCATATTCAGGTATATTTTAACGTGTATGTTTGGTAATAAAGTGAATCCCAGTACGCTGAGGTGCCTGCTTTCCAGGGAGGCTCAGAAGAAAGCCAGACTGGTAACTAAGTGACTATGACTGTTAACCAGCATGAATACTAGTGGTTGTATTAGCTGAATCTAGGCCTGTTGCTCAGATACTATTCAGAAGCTGCCATAAAAGTTGTTTAACTCAATATTGTATTTAATTAACTTATTCACCTCACCTACTACTGGTAATAAGCCCAATGTGGGTAATTTCTTCCTAACAAATATTGATGTTTTACAAGACAGAAGGCAACCCTTCACTGCAAAGAACTCAAATTCTCTTATCACTGGTATTAGAAATACTAACATAATGCAAAATTTTAATTTTATTGAAGTGTTTCAGTTACACTGCCATATGTATCTGCAACTTTTACTTTTAAATTAGTTGTACTAAAATTTTACTTCCTTTGTTATGCTCCTGCTGAGAAATAGGACAGGTGATAATGCTATCACTACCTCATACTTCTGCAGCAGGTCTCATGACTTTGCACACCGCTGTCGCTGCAACTCGTTTTAAAAATTCTGAAGTTGTCAGCTTAAACACAACAATCCTTAGCATGCTGTTACATTTACATGTTTTATTCTTAATAAAAAACAACACCCTTCTGCTAATCGAGATTTATATCTCACATTACATCCACCAGTTTGTGAAATGACCGGAGAAATACTTGGAGGCAAAGGAAAATTAGAGTTGAGTGACAGCTATGCATGCTGACACAATATAAAGAGGCAGGAAGGTTACCACTGACAACACAGAGTAATATACACAAGGTATTCTGAATTTAGTCACTATTACTAAGGTTCCGTCCACATATTAAAAGATCCAAATGGCTCTCAAGAACCGGAACAAGGGCTGCAAACAGTGCAGGAAGGAACCTTACCATAGTGCTAGATAGGCCAGTGTAGCCGTACAATGTAAGAAAGTATAGCCTGGGCTGCACAGTTACACACACACACGCACACACCACTTCTAATAATGTACTTCTCAAAATAAATAAATGTTACAAACCTCCTACTTCATCAGCCAGAGTCCGTTCGTTTCACCCGCTCACAAGTGCAGCCAAATCTAACCCTGCTCTGCTTGCAAATAAAAGAGGAAGGCCTTTCCATTTGAATAAGAATGAGTGGACGCCAGAATCTACATAAAACTGTTTCCAGCTCGCGGAAATGTGTACATCATTCAAAGTGAGCCAGCCAGAAATGTGTGTACTGAACTCAATTCCGACAGGCTGTTAGCCCCTACGGAGCTGACGACATTGCGCACGTGATGATGTCAGCTCAAAAAGGGAAAATAAATAAATAAAAAAACTCTGGGAAAAAGTCAGAAATGGAGTGCCACTCGGGGAATCATGGTACTCCGTTATCTGAACCCCAAAACTTGGTAAAAACAGAGTAATTTGGTACGGTTGGGAGGTATGATTGAAACCTTTATTCTCCATCTCCTTCAACTGAATAGAATTATCGTCCAAGGAATCCATCCAAACTGCTGGAATCCCCACCGAGCTCAGTATACCACCAATGAAACTACACCCCCCCCCCCCAAAATAGTGGTAAAAAATGTTACCAAAGTAAAACTAATAACCAACAAAAAGATATTAGGATGAAGTAGTCACCAGTCAGATAATTGAACAACTGTTTAATTGAGCACTTTCATCCCGTTACTAGGACTTTATCAGAATACAAAAATATCATCCTAACATCACATTTATATGAACCCAATGAATGGAAGAACTACTTATTTCGTTAGTAAGTTAATTACTACTAAAAACTTTAAGAACCCCACCATAGTTGCTAAAAACACTGATAAACAAATTATGCCATACAATTCATATTTACTAAAAATACTGATTGCCAAGCAGTCTAGAATGTTTCAGTACATTTGGGTAAGTACCAGCTATTACCAGTTCACAGTTCTGCCATTCAGTTCATATCTGAGTATTCAAAAATGTATGCTTATAGTTGCTGCAAGAGGTGAAAGTGCTTTACCATCTAAATGATGGGCTGTTGGATGCTTCCTTGATGAATAGGTTAATATTTGATTGGGAACATCTGTTTAACCTATTTCAGTCCTATTTAGAGCCTTCTCTGTTGACTTTCATAGGTTGCAGTCTAAATACATTGTCACGCAAGGCTTATATAGCCATGGACTGGATCCTTCCACTATACAGCTTGGTCTTCAAGATCCTTCTCTTCCAGTATGCTACAGCTTACATTTGTGTAAGGGAGTTGGTGTTGATAGTAGTGACTATATACATCATGACTACCTTGGAGATTAAGAATTCAGGAGTCACGACTCCAAGATTTGATGTCTGTTCAAATGAAAATATCTAAGACATGCAGAGCCTCTCTAAAGTGGTGGCCATGCATTATACTCTAGTGGGTAGTTCTTTCTAAGCTTCTACCCTGTTGGTGACTGTTGTCACCACAGATATCTCTACCATAGGGTGGGGGTCATATTGTTCAAAGTATATGGTGGCAGAGTAAAGTTGCACATCGGTGCCTTCCTAATACCTGAAAAACTGGACCTGCTTTTTTCTTGTGTGGTTCATCTAAACGGTCTATATTAGAACATCGAAGTTTCAAAACTTTGAATGTTCTAATATCAATCCCTGTTCAGCGAAAGCTGAAAATATCGAAGCAACAGAAAACCAAATTTTTTCCTAGGGGAAGAATTTGGTTGTCCGTTACTGTTACTTCGGTATTTTCAGCGCTGTGGTGGAAAGTTACATGTCGGGTTCAGGTAAGTGTGCGACTGAGTGCGGGTTAAGTTAGTTAGGGTTAGGGTGTGAGTTAGATATGTTTGCGATTGTGTGGACGTGAGGGTTAGAGCGGGTTAGGTGAGTTAGGGCGCGGGTCAGGTAAGTGTGCGATTGTGTGGACATGAGGGCTAGGATGGGGTAGGTGAGTTAGGGTTAGGGTTCGGGTGAGGTGAGTGTGCGATAGTGACGGACCTTAGGGTTAGGGTTTGGGTTAAGGTAAGTGGATAGTTAGTGGTGTGTGTATAATTTAGTGTAGGATTAGATGTAAGATTTTAGGTGTATGCATTTGGATTGCTGTTTGTTTGGTGTGCTTGTGTTGTGTGTATGTGTTTTGGAACAGCAAATTTTTTCCCTAGGAAAAAAATTTGCTGTTCTGTATGTTCGATGTTTTCAGCTTTCGCAAAATAGGGGTCGATATTAGAACATTCGAAGTTCTGAAACTTCAGTGTTCTAATATAGACCTCATCTAAAGGCCTGAACCTTTTCTCAGCTCCAGTAGCTTCCTTTTATGAATAATTTGCCCAAATCTTTGACTCTGGACTCCCTACCCCTTCATTTAAGTACATTAGTAACGCTTTCCTAATTCACATCAAAAAATACATTTTTTATTTATCATCTTTGGATCTTAAGCTCTCCCATTAAAGATTACATTCCTCTGTGGGATCATATTTGGTGCTGAAAAAGCTGATTGGACTTTCTTTAGAATTGAAATTTCTGTCCTGGAAAACTTTCTTTGTAGTTCTTACCTTAAGTAGAAGAAGAAGCTCAGAGTTACAGGATATGATGTTAACCATTTCATTATTCCTCACGACTGGGTCTTGGATTCGATCCAGCACTTCACAAGACATAGATTCAAGGCTCAAGCTCCTTCTTCACCCACAATCCCTTTCTGCACTCTACCCCTCAGATCTTGTTTGCCGAGTTTACGCAATGGCCATGATTCATGGCTCTGAGCGATTTTTCAGGGAAATTCTTTAAAAATATCTTCAGCTAAAGTTTTTTTCTTTTTCCTCTTGTATAGTTGTTTAGACTTTTAGTTTTTCTTCCCTCCCTTGTTTAGCTGCTGGTGTTAAGGTTTGTATAGTTTCCCCTCCCTTCCTTGGCACTTCGTGCCTTTTTTGAATTCCCCCTTAGGCTTCAGGCAGGGGTTACCTCTCCCTTCTTTTAGTTCAGTGTTGCTGGTTTAGCTGGGTATATTATCTGTATTTGTTCCTTTTAAGTTCTCTCTCCTTTTTCAGTTTGTGTCTGCTTGTTCGTTGTGTGCACGCTTAATTATATTAGAAAAAGACAATCCTGCAGGTTTTAAAAGATGCTGATGTCCTTCAAGGATGCATCTGCAGTCCTTACATATGGATTGTCCTGCCTCAGGCAGCCCTTCAGTCGGCCGGATTCCAAAGTCTGGGTCCGGCGTCGGCTGATGTCGCCCTTTCCCCGACGTCAGAGCGCCTGGGGTATAAAAGAATCGGCTGACGCCATCTTCCCCAGTCTTTCTTGCCGCGTGGTGCCCGAAGCAGAAGCAGTTCGCAAGTGCCGGTCGGCCAGCTCCTGTAAATTCAGCTACTGAAGACTTGAAAAAGCTAAGTACCCCGTTGGGGACTCTTTCTTGCCTCAGCCGATGTCAGATCAAACGCTTAAAGTTAATAATTGCTTGACTTGTGGGAAACAAATACCTCATAAGGATTTCCATTCCTACTGCCTCCCTTGCCTAGGCCCAGACCACGACGTCTCGGCCTGTACTGCCTGTGCCTCCTTTAATCAACGCACTCTTAGGCGTCGGTCGGAGTTTGTAGAGGAATTCTTTGGGGCTAGTTTCTCTTATAAAATGCCATCGGAGACTCTGACTTCTCATTTAACCAAAAAACGAAAGGACAAGGACCGACACACGCGGATCGTGCTTTCGGCTGAAGCCACGACTAGGCCTACTGCGAGTGTCACGGTCTCGGCTGAAACCGAGTCCTTGGTACTTCCAACCGTGGAAACGGTACAACCGACAGCCTCGGCCCCGGAGGCTTCTTCTGAGTCGGTTTTGGATTTACCCTCGGAAACCGGTGTTCAGGAAACTACCGACACCATTCCTTTAGACAAGTCCACCCCTGCACGTGGACAGCCAGGCCCCCTGCATCCATGTCCATTAAAGCATTCACTAGGGCTAAAGCTGCAAAGCAGCAAAAAACTCTGCCTCCCAAGACTATTTCTCAGGGATCCACTACAGGTTCACAGATACTAAGTTTGGCTGAGGATCTCCTTTCCTTAATCAGGGGATCCCAGCCTCATCCGGACAGGGGCTCTCAACCCCCTCCAGACAAAAGGCCCAGGGCTGAGTCCGCTGATCCTCAGTCCTCTGATGAGGCCTCTGATGGCTGTGCTCTATCAGATTATCAGGAGGAGGCCTTCACGGCCTACGAGGATTCTGATGCAGAGGAATCCATTCCCTCTGCCTCCCCTCCTGAAGAGCTGTCCTTTGGGGAGACCCTTCACTCCATGAGAGAGCATTTCCAATGGCAGGGCCAGGAATTCTCTGATTCCAGAAAGAGATTAAGGACTTTTCTTCATTTACCTCAGCATAGACCTTTGGCTATTCCTCCTGTTTTAAGTGTCATTGATGATGTGTATTCTGAGTCTAGCACTACCCCTGACACCCTCCCTCCGGCTCCTGTTAAACCCGATAGGTACTACAGGGTCCCGGACTCTCATCATTTCCTTTACAAAGCCCACTCTGCTGACCCAGAAACTATTTCCCAGGGTCCTAAAGGGGTTGCAGCTGCCACTACTAAAAATCCACTCCCCTCTGAAAGGGAGTCTAGGGCTTTAGAGAGATGGGGTAAAAAAGTGTATACTTCTTCCACTCTGTCTATGAGGGCTTTAAATTGTCAATTTCATATGATACAGTGCCAAGAGTATTTGTTAGATGAATTGCAGAAAAAGCTGTCTTCTCCGGAACCCCTAGACCGTAAGTCACTTCAGGATCTGGTACATAATTCACAACAGGTTAGCAACCATTTCTTGCAGTGTGGTTATGATGCATTGGAAGCTTCATGTAGGTCATCAATGACAGGTGCAGTCATACGTAGACATGCTTGGCTGAAGGAACAATCTCTGCCAGATCATGTTAAGGCTAAGCTTCTGGATGCTCCACTAGAAAAACAAAAGTTATTTGGCTCCACTGCTCAGGAGGTATTAAAGAAATTTGAGGAAAAGGCTAAATCTGTACAAACAGTCAAAGATTTCCTCCAGGTACAACCACCAAGATTCAGCAGAAATTGGCCTTCTAAGAATTGGTTCTTTCCGGAAGAGAGATATCAAAGAGGCAAGAACAGGCGTGCCAGAGGTAGAGGGCAAGCTAGAGGCTCCTACAGAGGACGTCAATGGCAACCTCCTAACCAGCGAGGTAGTGCAGGACCAACAACTGCTGCACAAGGACAGACTCAATGACTTCACCTTGATCCCGCCAACCAGGGCTCAATTAGAAGCACCTTTGGGCGGAAACTTGTCTTTATTCTCAAGAAATTGGCACAGTATTACAAGGGACAAATGGACACTGCAAATAATAGACAAAGGATACAGGTTTTATTTCCATACATTACCAAAAAGAAAAGGCATGCCAAACCTGCCACCAAATCAAAGGGCAGAGGCTTTAAAACAAATTGCCAACCTATTGCAAATGAAAGCTATAGAAAAGGTTCCTCTCGCAGAACAAGGCCAAGGATTTTATTCCAGACTATTCCTTGTCCCAAGAAAAGAAAAACAATGGAGGCCTATTCTCGATTTCCAGCACTCAATACTTATCTCATTGTGCCAAAATTCAAAATGCTGACCCTACAGCAACTCCTTCCCATGCTGGGCAAGGGGTCTTGGCTGGTAACTCTAGACCTCAAGGAGGCATACCTGCATGTCCCTGTCAGACAAAGTTGCAGAAGACACCTCAGATTTCTTGCAGGTTCAGAGCATTATCAATTCTCAGCATTGCCCTTTGGATTATCTACTGCACCCAGAGTATTCACGAAATGCCTGGCATCAGTAATTGCACACTGCAGACTTCAGGGGATTCAAATATACCCGTATCTGGACGACTGCCTTATACAAGCGGACAGCCAACAAACTTTGGAAAAACATTTGAATTATGTCATCCACCTTCTGCAGGCCTTGGGATACACAGTCAACATTCACAAGTCAAGACTTGTGCCATCCCAAAGAATAACTTTTCTGGGTGCAGAACTAGATACAACCACCCAAATGGCTTTTCTCACAAAAGAAACACAAAGACAACTACCGGATTACTTCAAAAATCTGACAAAACAAACTCAGATGACTGCAAGGAAATTCCTGCAGGCCCTGGGTTACATGGCATCGTGCATTCTTCTGATTCCACAAGCAAGGCTGCATATGAGAAAACTACAATGGTACCTAAGGAGTTTATGGTCTCAGCACAACCACAGCCTAGAAACTTTGATACCACTCATTCCATGCCTTCAAAAGGAATTCCTGTGGTGGGCCCAAGCAAGCCAGTCAAACAGGGGTCTGCCTTTCAGCAAACCAGTAACCAGCCAAACCATTACCTCGGATGCTTCAGACCATGGATGGGGAGCACACATGGAGGAAAGATGCATCCAAGGACTATGGTCTCAGAAAGAATTGCACATGCACATAAACCAAAAGGAAATGCTGGCAGTGATACATGCAATCGAGGCCTTCAAGGACTTTCTACATCAAGGCCACCTGCTAATAAGGACAGACAATACCACAGTTATGTGGTATATAAACAAGCAAGGTGGTACACATTCCTACCCACTTTGCAGACTAGCAATGAATCTTTGGGAACTTTCCCTAAAACTCAATATAGAGCTGCAATCCCAGTTTGTGCCAGGAAAAGACAATATACTGGCGGACAGCCTAAGCAGAAATGCCATGGATCCACACGAATGGATGCTACACCCAGACATCTTCCTTCAGATAACACAATTTTGGGGAAGGCCGGACATAGATCTTTTTGCCTCCCACCACAATCATCAGCTGAAGAAATTCTGTTCAAGGACATACCACCCACAAGCATGGAAAGTGGACGCCCTCTCTTTCAGCTGGAATACTCTAACAGTGTATGCATTTCCACCTCTTCCACTAATGTCCAGGGTCTTACTGAAAATCAGGACAGAGCAGCCAAAAGTGATTCTAATAGCCCTGGATTGGCCGAGGCAGCACTGGTACCCACTGTTACGATGCCTGTCGCACACTAAACCGTGGCCTCTACCACAATGGTCACTCCTAACACAGCACAACTACAAAACTCTGCACTCCAGCCTGAAAACCTTGCAGCTGACAGCCTTGAGAATACCTTGACTCCTCACCAGGAAGAGCTATCCAAGAGAGTGAAGGATATCATCATGGAAGCTCGCAGACCTTCCACGAGAAGAGCATATTCAGCAAAATGGAAAAGATTCCACACTTGGAGCACCGCAAAGGGCCTAGATGCCACAGTAATGAGCATGGCACATATCCTGGAATACTTGGCAGACATGCTCCATAATGGCCTTTCTTACTCTTCCATAAAAATTCATGCTTCAGCAATTTCAGCAGAATACAATACTGATCCACCTGTCTTCTCTCATCCTCTCCTAAGGCAGTTTCTAAGAGGAATTAAAAACATCAATCCTCCAAGAAAACCACCAGTGCCTACACTGGACCTTAACTTCATGTTGGAAAAGTTGACTCTACCTCCCTTTGAACCAGCAGCATCTTCAGAGTTACAGTTCCTGTCTTGGAAGACTGCCTTCCTTCTGGCCATAACCTCAGCAAGAAGAGTATCTGAATTATAGGCACTCATGGCAGTACAACCATTTCTTATTTTTCATCAGGACAGAGTCTCCTTGAGAACCAATCCTTCATTCATGCCAAAGGTGGTATCCAGGGTCTCATTGAACCAAGCTATTCACCTGCCTGCCTTTTTTCCAGATCCGCAAAACAAGGGAGAAAAACTTCTGCATACCCTGGACATTCACAGACAGTTACGCTACTACTTGGACAGAACTAAGACTTTCAGAAAAACTGACCAGCTGTTGGTAGCATATGCTGCAGGCATCCAAGGCAAAGCAATTTCCAAACAGACAATTTCAAAATGGATAGGAAATTGCATTCGATTCTGCTACTCTTATCATGGAAAAACTGTGCCAGCTAACATCAGGCCTCATGCCACCAGAGCCACAGCCACCTCCACAGCCTTTTTAAGAGGGGTGGCTACCAAGGACATTTTAGAAGCTGCTACATGGAGCTCCGTGCATACATTTACCAAGCATTACAATTTGCCCTTATATTCCAGATCCAGAGCAGGCTTTGCTACGGCAGTCCTGCAGGGCATTTTAGCTACACCATCATTTCCTTAGATCCTACCACCCCCAGCTTGGCTATGGTATTCTACCCATATGTAAGGACTGCAGATGCATTCTTGAAGGACATAGTACAGTTTTGTACCTACCATAAATGTAGATGTCCGATAGGTATGCATCTGCAGTCAGGTTTTCCCTTCCTCCTTCCCCTCTGTGGTATTTCTTGGGTACTTATCCCTCTTATAGCTAGATGGGGTTATCTATTATGGTGTATTTGTTTTTTATTACTGTGCATGTTTGGAATATTTTGCATTTCTCCAAATTTAGCCTTCCTTAGAGGGCACCTGGCATCTGGGGCAAGAAAAACTGAGGAAGATGGCGTCGGCTGATTCTTTTATACCCCAGACGCTCTGACGTCTGGGAAAGGGCGACATTAGCCGACGCCGGACCCAGACTTTGGAATCCAGCCGACCGAAGGGCTGCCTGAGGCAGGACAACCCATATGTAAGGACCGCAGCTGCATACCTATCGGACATCTACATTTATGGTAGGTACAAAACTGTACTTTCTTGTTGGCGTAAGATGCCTAATTCTGATGCCCACAAGAAGTGCCTGTTGTCTGGGATCTGATCACATCAAGGCTGGTTGCTCGGTTATGCTACTTTCAACTATTTGGTGCTGGTGGATCGCCGGAAAAAGTTGTCACTCAAAGGTATGGCTCATGGGGGGGGTCCTTTCATCTTGGGCTCCCCTTCCAGTGGCCTCAAGGAATCCAAGAGGGAAAGCCCCTTCATTTTCCTGGGTGCTTCTCCTCCAGCACCGCAAAAATGACCTAGATATTCAGATCAGAGATATCCAGATCCGAAACTGTCCCTTAACCTTCTTGGACCAGGTGTCTCAGGATCCATCTTTAGGTGTCTGAGGCCCTCTGATCCTATTACTGTTTCCTCAGATCCATCTGCTGTCTTGAATCCCAGGCAGGCAGTTCAGCCAGTGTCTGAGCTAATGTGTTCGCTGGATCTGGTGTTGATTATTGAGGGCTCCCAAGTAGGATCTTCCTGGGTTCTGAAGCATTCGGCTCCCAGACATAGGAGCAGATCCTCGGATCAGGGGCAGCATAGGGTGGTGGCAGGATCCAAGCTGGCTTCTCCAACTAAATCCACCCATTTTTTGGCCTCTTCCAGATCCTCAAGGAACCTCTTGCCTTCTAATATGGACAGGATGATGAGTTTTCTTAGGGCCCAGATAGAGATGGGTCTTATGGCTTCCCCAACCCAGTCATGCTTGGCAAGATCCGTGGTCCCTAGAGTGCCTTCTCTTCTGATTCTTCCTGTTTCAGAACCCCATGACCCAGTTTACCTGAGGGAAGCATCTGTGGATACAGGAATTCCAAATGTCCTTCTATTCCTATGTTGCAGTATTCTTGGTGTGGGATTTTTTGCCTCAGGCGACCTATAGATCGGCTCCTATACAAAAGCTTCAGCTTGGCTGCTTCTGTTGCGTTGATGTCACACGTAGGGCCATAAACCAGGCACCTTAAATGTGATTTCTGCACGCACAGACCTCAGAACTTTTGAGCCACAAATGACTGACGCATCGTGTGCTTTGCTCCTTCACTGCAAGACGTCTAAATGCTTAGTACCCGATTGGGGTTTTCTTCTTTAATTCTTGGCTAAAGTTTGGTTTGTTGTAGCAATCCTTAGCTGATGTCAACAGAAAGGGGCAAATGCCAGTGCGGGACCCAGATACCCCATAAAGACATGCACGACCGCTGCGTTTTTTGCTTGGGGCAGGAGCATGATCACAACGCTTGCTCCATCTGCCAATCTTTCATTCCTAAGAACTTTCACAGCCATCTGGCCGCTCTAAATCTCTACCTGGAAAACTAACTGCTTAAAAAAAATGAGCTCTTAGGATGGATCATGTCTCGGAGGCCTCGAATAAAACCTCTGCGAAAGAAGGCCAAGTTTCCTAGGCCCTCTTCCTGTGCCGCTCCGCTATCGGATGCCCCGCCAGCTACAGATTTTAGGAGTTGAGGGACATCCGACAGACCCATAGACTTTTCGGCGACCTTGGAGGAAGCCACTTCACAGTTGACG
Organism: Protopterus annectens; assembly: GCF_019279795.1. NCBI lineage: Eukaryota > Metazoa > Chordata > Ceratodontiformes > Protopteridae > Protopterus > Protopterus annectens. Next base: position 784,950,368 of record NC_056741.1, read on the forward strand.
ACCAGCACATCTCTGGAGCCAACCCGGACACCAGCTACTGCCGAGGTCGAGGGGGAGCCAGACACAGCCGGGCCTCTGGCCGGGATCCCTCCACCAGACGCTGCTACCGTTAGCCAGGCATCCGACTCCAGGCCTACTGCTAAGTCGACTCCAGTCAAAAAAAAATAAAAAACGAAACATCTGGCTACACCAGCAGAAGGCCTTACAGATTGGTAGTCCTTCACATCTGCTTAATGCAGGCCTTTCTGGCCCTCAGCTTCTTCTCCAGCTACCCTTCCTCTGCTTAGCCATAGGCCTGCTTCTGCCTTTTCTCTTCAGCCACGTACCTCATGAGAGGGAAGAAAAGCAAGAGACCTATTATTCCTCTTCCGAGGAATCCATTTCTTACACTTCCTAGATTGCCTCCCCACAAGAGTATTATTCACCAGATGATGAATCTATTGAGGGAGACTACCCCCCCCCCCAAGATATCACCTTTGGTGAAACCATCACCGTAAATGGGACACCTCACAAATGTCTATGACACTCAAAAGAGGTATTTTGAGCTTTTACAAGTGGAATCCCCCTCCCCTTCTGCCATTCTACTTGTCATCCCTGCCTATTTAGATGCCTTTGCCTCTGCATCAAAGAAACCAGATTCTCAGCCACCTGCCCCTAAGAGGCCAGACCGCTTCTATAAGGTGCCTGATGACCAAAAATTCTTAGTCGAGCCTCCCTTGGCAGATCCTGCAGTGATTGCCATCTCTCCAGATAAATAATCCAGACTCATTCCATCTGCCTTTCTCTTACCTACGGACGAAGACAGCAAAACTGGACAGAATTGGAAAGAAGGTCTACACCTTTTCCACATTGGCTTTTACAGCCATCAACTGTCAAACCTATATGACCAGATATGCTTTGGACCTGGTCTCTCAAGCCTCTACTCTGCTGGCTGCTACTCCTGATTGCCCCACAAAAGCTGACATCTCTTCCAAACTATCTCTGGCTGCCCAAATAACCAGACACTCGATTAGATGCAGCTATTATGCTGCAGAGACCCTCTGCACGTTCTGAAGCATCTGCCTCTGTTCTCAGGAGTTACTCCTGGCTCCGTCTGCAACACCTACCTGAAGACTTCAAATCTAAGATCTTAGATGCCCGCCTGGACCTTAATTTCCTGTTTGGCAAACAATCAGCAGACCTGTTTAAAAATCTGCAGGAAAAGAGCAAGAAATTGCAAGACATCAAGCATCTCTTGGTGTCCCCATTTCCCAAATATTACAGGAATTACCCTGCCCACGGTCACATTTGTCAGACGAAACCCATCCTCTGCTAGACCTACCTCTTCCAGACAAAGACGAGGAACCAGAATACAACCCCCTACCAGGCCAGCTGTCTCTCAGCCTCTCTCTAGATAGCCCTTTCAGGACAGAGGAGGCCCCAACAATACATGACTGCCTTGCCCTCTTTCCTCTTTCCGCCCGCCTCTCCCACTGCCTCCCCTTTTAGAAATCCTTCACCACAGACAGATTGGTTCTGGCCATTATCCAAAAAGGATACTCCCTGTCCTGGAAAGAAAGGCCACTCTTAAGGGGTTTCCCCTTTGCCTGTAGAAATCAGCACCTCTTCCCACAGAAAATTTTTACATTTCTCTGAACTGTCCTCTCATTTCCAATTTACTGCTTTGCCCTTTGGTTTGTCCACTGCCCCCAGAGTGTTCACACAATGTCTGGCACCGGCCATTGCCTATTGCAGAACACGGGAGATACAGATTTATCCATACCTAGAAGACGTCCTAATCCTAGCAGACTGCAAAGAAACCCTATTAATCTGTTTACAGTTCACCATGTGGCTACTACAAAAACTGGGGTTCACCATCAACCTCCTAAAGTCATCCTTGACACCAGGACAAGACAAAATATTTCTGGGTTGCAGGATCAAAACGGACATAATGAAAGCCTTTCTTCCACAGGGCAAGGTCAGCTCCCTAACCTTCCATTTCAAATCCCTGCTGCAGACCCAAATAACTGCAAGGCAATTCTTAAGGACCCTGGGCCTAATGATAGCCACCATCCCCATGCTTCCACCAGCCAGACTGCACATGCAGAAGCTACAGTGGTATCTAAAAAATGTTTGGTCTCAACACCAACATCCTCTAGAGCAAGAAATCACTCTCCTGCCCTGCCTAAAAGCAGAAGTAATTTGGTGGATTCATCAAGTCTAGCTCAACCCGGACCTTCCTCTGCAGCCTCCTCTCCCAACACAGGTTATGCATGCAGATGCTTCAGACTCAGGATGGAGGACCCACAAAGGCATCCTACAGGGTCCAAGCAAAGTGGTACCCTTCCTTAACTCATTACATCCAAGTGACACCTCCAGATGTATCTGCACAACTCCTACTGATGCCTCTAGGTGTCAAATATTGCTAGTTTATGTTTGCATCGATAATTCCAAAACCATGCTATATATAAGGTTTTAAAATATTTCATCTTAAAGCTTACACAGTGGCAAACTTAGCTGCATTAATATTTGACCTCTGTCTAGTGCACATAAATAGATATTAACTATTTTTTATGGTATTAATTTATATAGATATAATTTTCATATTTTTCTAAATATTTCAACAACCAAGTAACACAGAACTCCTTTAGTGTCAGATAAAAGCTCTCAGCTAGGTGAAAGAAATGCTGCTGACAGTATGTGAGTAAATTGAGTGGTTGCTGAGATATTTTGTTTTTTTACAAAATATTACAAATGTAATAGTTACTATGTTTACTGTGGCTTATAAAATTCATTTTAAGACCTAAAACCTAAAGTGTACTACCACTTGTAAACACGGTTTGTGCTGAAAACTTTGCCATTTATACTTCTTTAATAATCCCTATGGTTCCATAGACACGAACATTTGTTTGAAATGTGAGGACATAATTTGATTCTGTGAAAAGGCTTAGACTCTGCCCATTGGAAGTTACAGTGCAAACATTCTGAGTTCCATTGGAGTGAATGAGTTAAGGAACAAACACATCAATGTGAGGGAAATGACAGCAGTCCTTCTAGCACTGAAAACCTTCAGTCCTCTCCTACTACCAGGTGTTCTCCAAATAACAGCAGACAGCACCAGTTATCTAGTTCCTCAACAAGCAGGGTGGAAAAATACGTACCACCTGTGCAGACTAACCTTACTGATAATGGGACCTAGCCTCTCGACACAACTTGTAATTGCAAGCATCCGACATCCCCTCTCAGGACAACAAACAGGCAGACCTTCTAAGCAGGACATCCTCTCCACAGCATGAATGAATGTTGGACAGGAATGTCCTAGGCATTGTCCATCGGTGAGGCACTACTCAAGTAGACTTGTTTGCCTACCCCCAGAACAGACGACTACAGACCTTCTGCTCCAAGACCTACTTCCCTCTAGCTTGGAGAGTAGAAGCTTTCAGCATTTCTTGGAAGGGAAGGTTTCTGTATGCCTTTCCCCTCTTCCCACTAATTCAGAAAGTCCTCCTGAAAGTCAGAAGAGACCAACTGAAAATCTTGTTGGCGACTCCCTACTGGCCAAGGCAGCACTGGTTCCACCTACTTCACAATCTAGCCAAGGGCAGTCACCACAAGTTACCCCACAAAGTGGACCATCTGACACAACAAAAGAGAACCCTCATCCACCCACACTTGCAGATGTTGTCACTGACACTGTGGGTGATAAACATCTAATTCCCTATAGGCACCACTACTCAGAGGACGTGCTTTCAGTCCTGAGGGAGGCCAGGAAACCTACTACAAGAAAATCATACTTGGCTAAATGGGAAAGATTTTCAAAATGGTGTCTGGACAAGGGCAGGGATCCATGCATAGGAGAACCCCCCCCCCCCCCCTCAGTTCTTGCTTACGTGTGTCAGCTAGTACAGGGTGGACTCTCTCACTCTTCAATGGAAGTTCACCTTGCCGCAATCTCAGACTGCCTGCCACTAGACCCTCCCCTACTAGCCAGGCTCGATGTGACGTTGTTCTTAAAAGGGGTCTTACACATCAGACCTCCAAGAAAGCCCATCCCCCACCCTGGGACCTTAACTTAATTCTGGAAAAACTAACCCAGTTTCCATTTGAACCTGCTAGTGCAGCTACTCTGCAAATATTCACATGAGAGATAGTCCTGCTAATGGTCATAACTTCAGCCCGAAGGATGTCTGAATTACAGGCCCTAATGGCCTGCCTCCATGCCCTACCTTCAACAAGGACAGGGTAGCACTAAGAACTAATCCTCCTTCATACCAGAGGTGTTCAACGATCTGTCCTTTAAACCAATCCATTCATCTTCTACCCCTCTCCTACCAATGATGGTGAGAGAATACTCCACTCCCTGGATGTACACAGCTAAGATTTTACCTAGACAAAACAAAATCCATTAGAAAATACAATCAACTCTGTTTCCTTCCACTGCAGGGCCCTGGGCAAGGCAGTCTGCAAACCATCGCATGTTGGATTAGGAAAGCCATTTGTCTCGGTTACTCACACCATGGCAAAAAGGTCCCACAGGGAGTCAAAAGCTCACTCTACCAGGGCAGTGGCTGCCTCCAAAGCCTTTTTAAAAGGCCTGGACACCGCTTCCATACTGGAAGCAGCCACATGGTCCACCATTCACACTTTCACCAAACACTACAAGTTAGACAATATCTCCAGAGCATGGGCAGGATTTGCCAAGGCAGTCCTGCAGGACTTTGTGGAATCGGCCCCTTCTACCTCCACTCCTCCTTCCAACTAAGCTGTGGTACTCTCCCACACCAAGAATACTGCATTATAGGAAAATAAAGACAGAGAATAGTTGTGTAAACTCTTAGCATAACCATAGATGTCCTTCTCTTCCATGTTGCAATATTCCTTCCCACCCACCATAACCCTTTTATTCTTCTCTCTCTCTCTCAATCACTCATATCCTCAGGTCTCTTGGGGTCTACACCCTACCCCGTGACCTATGTAACCATATAATGACTCCTTGACCGTATGACTGGCATCACTGGCTGCTAGTCCTGCTGGGCCTTCAGTTGTGAGGTCTCTGCATGCAGACGTCACTTTTAAGGTCTTTAGTTTAAGGCCCTACGTGTGACGTCCCACACAACTACAACACCCAAGCTGAAGCTTTTGTATAGGAACCGACAATACAGGGTCACATGAGGTGTAAAATCCCACACCAAGAATACTGCAACATGGAAGAGAAGCGAGAAGGCTATCTATGGTTATGGTAAGATTTTACACAACTATTCTTTTTCACCGCTCCGTCAAGGTTCCTGACCAGCTCTGTTCCTTTGACATCAGATCAGAGCTGTTCTTTGTTCTGAGAAGTCAGCACCAGATCCCTGGGGGAAGGGGTTCAGATCTGGGTTTTTGGATTGGTCCCTTCCTTTGGGGGCTTTGGCCTTTGACAACTCGGGACCAGGACTGTCCAGAGGACTGGGACCTGGGGCTGTCTCTGCACTCTCTGCTCTAGTGGCTTCAGCAATTGTGGAAGGAGTTTCCTGGACTCCTTTGGCCTTTTGGATGGTAGAGCGGACCTTGTGCAGAAGCAGTATCCTCCCGTCTACCAAGTACATCCCAACTTACCACTGTTAGGAGCCCTGAGCCCAACCATCCTGTCCAGGGTCAGTCCTCCTGAGATAGCCTTCAGACGGCATCCAAAACCCAGGGGTTTCCCTCTATTCTAAGTCCTCCCCTGAGCCCCTCACAGAGGAGGTATCACAGAAGAGAGTGCAAGAGGAGGCACATGGACTCCCCCATGGGAGTCTGTCACAGAGGACACAGATTTTGATGAAGGGGGCGGTCCCCCAGGTCTCCTCCTGACAAGGTCTCCTTTGGGGGCATTCTGGAGCTTTTAAAACAGAAAGGTGGATGGTCTCCCCATTACCCATCTTTGGAGGAATCTGTGTTCCTGAAGGCTTTCGGGGTGGGCCCTTCTACTTCCTGGGTTTCTCTCCTGTGGACGAGCTCCTTGTTCTTATGCAATGTGCACAGAAGGAACCTGACACTGTGAAACCAGTCCCTAAGAAAGCTGTTAAGTTTTTTCAGCCCCTTCCCACAGACAGAGCACACTAGAGTAAGGGCATGCCAGTCAATGCCATTGTGGTTGCTGTAGCAACGAAAAAGGAGCTGGCTAAACAGAACTTCACCGTCCATCCCCTGAACGGAGTGTCTCGGGCGATAGACACTGGAAGCGTATTTAGACTTAAGCCAAGTTTGGTCTGAGGGCTCTTAATTACTTGGTGCATTTTACCTGCCTCCAAAGAGATGTCATTACTGAACTAACTACATACCTTGATGCTAGTGAAAGATTTCAAGAAGGTATCTCCCAAGCTCACCACTCTGTCTATTGCTAATTCCTCAATGAGGTTGATCTCCAATGCTGCGGGGAGGATACCGTTTGAGCGACCGGTGCAGACATTGCTTTGAGGTGTCATGCGTGGATGTGGTTATGCGGGTTAGCAGAACCTTTCAAGGCATCTTACTAATGCCCATTTTGGTGGTTCCTCAGTCTTAGGATCATCACTCAAAGAAAGTTTTACCCACAGTGAGCAGGAAGAGAAGACTCTGTTGGTGGTCAGAATCATGTTTTCTACCCCCAAAGATCTTTCTCCAAAAAACAATGGGGAGGTAGGAAACTATGGTTCAGGAGGTTGCAGGGTTCCTTCCAAGATTATCCAAAATATTCCTCTTCCAGAGGCAGGAGAAGAGGATTCAATGGCAGACACCCTAGAGGGAGAAAGGGGGTCCTCAGAATCAGGGCTCCAGAGAACCCATCTCTGAGAAACCCTTTTAGCGCCCCTGAGGCATTGCCCAACTGTCCTGCCCTGGAGGCAGTCGGGGGTCCGTTTTCGTTGCACCCAAATGCCTGAACATCCATGACAAACTATCAGTGGGTGCTCAAGATCATATCCAGGGGTTCTTAAATTCCCTTTTCCTAACCTCCTCCAAATACCAAAAGAGTTCTTTTTGATGTGCCACCCAGTCAGAGGGAACTGGCCCAGAAAGAAGTTTTAGTACTTCTAGAAAAGAGAGCTGTCCAGGAGGTCCCAGCAGGACAGAGAGGATCTAGAGCTTATTTTCACTTCTTTTTGGTGCCAGAAAAGACTGGGACCTGCGTCTGATTCTGGGCCTCAGCAGTTTGAATTTATTTGTGAAGAAGTCAAAGTTCCGGATGGTCACAATTCAGTCCATCTTGCTGCTGTTGCAGGACGACGATTGGATGTGCTTGCATATACCTCCAGGATGCCTACTGTCGTGTCAAGATAGAGAAGCTCTCCAGGAGGCATCTGAGCTTCTGGCTCTGAGCCAATCATTTTCAGTTCAGAGCCCTACCCTTTAGACTCATCACAGCCCCCAGGGTGTTTACCAAATGCTTGGTAGTAGTAGTGGCTCACCTGAGACTAGAGGGATTTCAAGTTTTTCCATACTTGGATGATTAGCTCCTCATGGCTCCCACAAGGTATTGACTGGTCACCGCGACGCAGTATCTTTTGCAGACTTTTGAAAGGCTAGGCATTGCAGTCAGTATCGCGAAGTCGAAGCAAACTCCTCTGAAAAGCCTAAAATTCATAGGGACCCACATCAACACAGTCTCAGAGATTGCAGCTTTACCCCTCCAAAGAGTGGACTTGATCAGGCAGCAGGTCATGACCATCCTGGAGGTTCCATTGCTGCAGGCGCACCTCATCCTCAGAGCCCCGAGTTCCATGTCAGTGGCCATTCTCCTTGCACCACCAGTAAGATACTGCATGCAATTGCTTCAGTGGACACTGGCAGTTCAGTGGTCCAGCCTGTGTAATCCAATGTCCATGCCAATTCCGTTGACACCTGTTTGCAGATGGCATCTGCAGTGGTGACTACAGTCAGAGGATCTATACTGAGGCAGACCATTTTCTCTTCCCACTGCCATGATGACCGCTGGGGTTGGGGGGGGATTTCAGGGCAGAACAGTCCAAGGCATGTGGTCCCCCACAGAGATAAAGTTGCACATAAACATTCTAGAAATGTGGGCAGTCCTCATGTTGGAAGCCTTTTAGGTTTGCCTTCCTCTGGGAACGGTGGCAGTTTATACAGACATGTCAGTGGTCTGTAAAATCAACCAGCAAGGGGGAGCACGTTCTTACCCACTGTGCAGAGAGGCCATGAAAGTGTGGGAATGGGCGATCTCTTGTAGTCGCTTTCTTCTTGCAATGCAGGTATCTGGTGAGTCCAACATCTTGGCAGACAGACTCAGCAGGTCTGTCTTGACCCTGCATGAGTGGTCCCTCAATTCATCAGTGGCGTCTCAGATATTCAGCCAGTGGGGCCAACCTTGCTGCGACTTTTTTGCATCCCCAAAGAATAACAAATGCAGCAGGTACTTTGCTTTGATTCCCCCTCAGAGGAGCAGTCCCCAAATTATATATTTTGCTCCCCATTTGGGAGGCACCTGACATCTGGGGCAAGAAAAACTGATGTAATGGCATCGACTGCATATTTATACCCCTGACGTCATGGAAGAAGGGACAGCAACCGACGCAGGACCCAAGACTTTAATCAGGCCGACTGAGGACAACCTGCCAGCAGATTACCCAAATGTAATGACTGCAACAGTGAATACACTCGAACATCTACATTTATGGTAAGTGTACACAACTATACTTTTTTCCCTAATATGCAGCATGCATCTTTAAATATTAATGAGCACAAGAGCCACTAGTACTTTCAGATGTATTTCTAGAGGAACATTATTGTTTTAGGGTGTGAGATTTTGGCTAATCATTATAACTCTTGTTGGCAAAACCACAAGAAAAAATATATGACTGCTTGGTTGGTTGTGTAGATTTGCATAGTTTGCAGAAACACTTGCTGCCATATCTCCACTATGATGGAGTTTTTTTTTTTTTTTTTTTTTCCCCTTAACATTTTCAAGAGGTGCACTGACGTAGCTTT